>NC_141879.1:51253888-51408750 GCF_056163025.1 Triticum urartu
GCCTGGCCAGCGGTGGGAGTAGTGGGGGGTGGTGAGGCCTCCGCCGCATCGCATATGGCCACGGGAGGCAGGAGCACGAGGCACGACCGGCGCTGGTTTGGGCGGCCGGAGCAAGAAGACCAGAGGTTGAAGAAGCACTACGGCCGTTGGATGGACATCGTACGGTCACTAGAGCTAGAATCGTGCATATATTGACTAACTTGACAAAGCGCTCCATCCCCTTCAACTTATTAGGCCCACAAGTCAGCCTGCCACTATACTGGGTCCCAGCTAACAGGGGGAGTATTCATTTTTTTGTGCGTAATAAGGAAGCACTTCCTTGCGTGCGAAGATATAGCTGGTGGGTCCGAGCTGTCAGCGGCGGTAACGTTTTTTTCGTGAAATACAGAGGCCCTTTCGGTGGGTCCCTGATGTCAGTTGGATGATTCATTATTTTGCACGTAATAAGGAGGCATTTCCTTGCGTGCGGCCGTGGACCCAGCTGTCGGCCTCTCCACGTACAGTCCACTTCAGATGCATGTCGGTCATTGACCACGTTGACCAGGCCGCGCCGAGAGCACTAGGGCGGTGGACGACGGCGAGGCCTAGGAAGGGAACGACACGGAGGCAGGGAACACTCGGCAGTTGTTTCCCACGCGGAGGGGAGTACGACTGTACGAGGGTTTACTGGTTCACCTGCCGTCGTCGGAGAATAACAACAGGTGTGGGTGAGTAGAGGGATGGCTAGGCCAGCGATGGGAGTACGGTGGGGCGGTGAGGCCTGCGCGGCAGCACAGCCGGCCGCGGGGAGGAGGGAGCAGGCAGTCCTCCCACCGACGCTTGTTTGAGCGGCTGAAGCAGGAAGAGTAGAGATTGAAGAAGCACGATGGCCATTCGATGGACATCCAACAGTCGCTGCTTGTGCGCCAACCTTTTTTTTAGGAAAGCCTCAAATATGTGGAAAATAGCATACAACCCATTTGCTAATTCTTAAGGTTTTTTTTGGAGCCCATATTCTTTTTGTTAGCATTATAGCCCATATTGTGGCCACGGTTAAAAAATTATACGAAATTTTGCATATTTTGGTGCGATCCGAACTGTTTTTAATCCTGAAATTTTGACTCGCATTCAAACTGATTTAAAAAAAGTATATCAATATAAAATCCAACAAATTCTCCACGCATAAAAATTAATGTAATTTAAAATCTCGAAATGAAAAAAAAGATATTTGAAACTAATTGCCGGTTTGATGTGTTTTAAAAATGTATAGCCCATTTCTCATTACCGATGGGCCATTTTCTCGGCCAACCGAATGAAAGCTCTCCTCGTCTTGAAAGATTTGCAGCCCAACAGGTCTAACAAAGCGACTTACTTGGCAAATCACAAAAAAACTAGGCTGTGGCTGTGGACCCAGCTGTCAGTCCATTTGTTTTTAGTCCATTGGGTGGGCTGGGTGAAACAATGATGTAGCATCTATGCAGCCCGTTTAAATCCAATTTGCATTTTTCTCGAAATTCGCGGACTTGCTGGGCTGGGTGAAAATATCATGTTGGGCTAGACGGAGAAATGTTATAAAAACATAAACACATGATTGCACGTCTGTAAAATCTTTGCAAGCTTATGTACGCAATCACTAGGAGTTAACTTGCCAAGTAATATATAAACATTTATTATTATTATTTTGTAAGAACTTTCAACTTACGAAATAAAATATCATTTTAATTTGATGAGTTAATAGTACATGGGGTACTATTATTTTTTACTCTAGATGTGGGACAATTGAGTTGGTTCTAGGGGAAAGTACTGGGAGAAAACTCAGTTTACATCGAAAAAGAAAGTGGGAGAAAATTCAGAGACCTGCTGGGTCCACCTGAGGAGGGGAATATGTTGGGAGGAAGGAGATTCAAAGCACGGCAGCCGAGTGAACTAGTTTTTTTACGGACAAGTGAACTAGTTTAGATACATAAGCAAATAACCACTAAAAAAGAAATCAGGTTAATGGGTTCTTAAAAGAAATATTTTGGACAAAACAGATAATTACGATACATAGGCTAATGCATGAAACACTCAGATGATAAAGGTGCTTATAAACAGATAAAGTACAACATCTAGACCTTCCTAACACGCTTGATCATGACGCTACGGCTGTCCATGTACTCGTCGGTTATGGGAAGCAGACACGCCCTCATGTCCAAGATCTGCCTGTACATGTCGTAGCATGCGTATGCGTCCTTGCCCGCGTAGGTTATGTAGGCTAGATTCAGAGGTACGTCCCACGTGTTCAGGTCATCTTCTTTCATGTTGGCGTATCAGGGGTCAATGATGGTCTCAACGAGGTCAACCACGGAGTCCTTCTCCTACCCGTTGCTGATGATCTTGTATTGCTTCTGGATGTCGACAAGCTTGTTGCACCAGATGGCCGAATCGTCGCGTTCTTCCTTCTCTCCACCGTAGCGAAGGTGCAGTCGGCGCTGCCGATAAAACGGGCGAATGCTCCAGAACCTGGTGCAGCCATAGGACTGAGGCGAGGCAGAGCTTCACCGAGTCCGTATCGTTGGTGTACATCACATTCAACTTGGTGCAGCCATAGGACTGAATGGCGAACTCAAAGGGGAACTCCTTGCTGAAGTCTATATCCAGCAGGCTCACCCCTCGGATCGCCATTGGAGTCTCTTCGAGTGAACGAGTGTGTAGGCGGCAGCAGTTCATTTTTCAGCTCTTGGGGAACTGGATTCAACAGTAAGCTGAGTGTGTACAGGCGACAACAGTTACTACCCCTCCCTCGTCCGCTGCATGCCCGGCAGAAGATGCACCCTCGGCCACACGTCGGTTCATGAGTGGGTCTGTATTGGTACTGTAATAACTGGAGTTAGTGGTCACTTTACTTAAATTTAATTAGCTTTAATAGAAATTTGTACTTAAAAGAAACAATGCATTCGCTCGTTCTATCAGTGCCACAGGATCAACATGCACAACAATTAGAATTATTATTCTCAGGACGCACACGATCATCACATTTGTCGCACTTTCACAAAGATAATACTACCAAGTTTGAACTGTTTGTTATGGTTGTTGTCCTCTGCATCATCATGCCGTGTTTCCCAGCTTGCAAGATTCAGAACCAACAAATAAGATCCAAATAATAAGTACAACAAAGATGCCTACACATCTCATTGATTCCCAGCTTGCAAGACTCAGAACCAACAAATAAGATCCAAATAATAAGTACAACAAAGATGCCTACACATCTCACTGATTCCTAGCTTGCAAGATTCAGAACCAACCCATTATAGCCTTTTGATAAAGTGAATATCGGGATTAAATCCATCTTGGCTAGCCATGTCATACAATCGAAGAACTTGGCGAATGCTCTTGACCGTCACAACATCTGTAGTTGAGTATTCCTGTTTGCACAGCATGTTTGCACAACACAAAGGAGACAGGAGAGCATGATTTCGCTTTAATAGCGGCCTCCTTGAACTCAACCTCCAGCTCTACTTGGATGAGGTCTACCTGGAGTTCCATGATTCAATTCATGCGCCTTTTTCTGCAGTTCACCTGAAATGAAGCAAAGATTGCATCATTCAGCTAGCAAGAAGTACTTGCTCTTGTGAGCTGGCAGGTTCTTCTTTAGTAGTTGGACTAAAATTGAGGAACATTAAGGTTGGCTGTCCGGCTCATGTAAGGTGCAACTATAATTTTCTTATCCTTTTGTGCAGTTCCACTAAAATAAAGTGCCATTGTGGTGACAGTGATGACTCCATCTTGCAAAGGCTAATAAAATGTTGCACGAGATTACCAGCAGAACTTGACGGAGATTTTGGGAACTCCAATCACCATTTTGTGCAGTTCCACCAAAACTGAGAGATGTTGCCCACGTGACATTTTGGTTGAACTGTACAAGACACTCATTCCAAAAAAAGTGTTTTGTGCAGTTCACCAAAAGGTCACAATAGCAACAAGGTGAAATGGATATCCCTATCTGCACAAAAAGATAGAAAGTAAACAGTTGCTGGTCAATAAGAATATACGAAACATATACAAAATGAAAAGAAGCATCTTAGTTATGTTCATGGCAATCACGCAAGGATAGTAGAAATTTTAAAACGTCAGCAATGCTTCATGTTACCAGAAGCATTACGATCAACAATGAGATTCCTCAAATATGGGATTACTTTAATGGTGGCATTGCTTGTTTACCAGACACAGTAAATCAACAGCAGCTAAAGAGTTGGTTTAAGGGCATGGGACCGTGGGGACACCAGGACACTCAGCAGCGTAAAGGAGCAACTTACTTATCATACTTGGGAAAACAGCAGGAGTGCCATTGTACTATGTGAGGGCAGCAAATCTAATCTTGGAGACCTTTTACTATGTGAGGGTAGCAAATCTAATCCTGGAGACCTTTTACTATGTGAGGGAAGCAAATCTAATCCTGGAGACCTTTTACTATGTGAGGGCAGCAAATCTAATCCTGAGACCTTTTACTATGTGAGGGCAGCAAATCTAATCCTGGAGACCTTTTACTATGTGATGGCAGCAAATCTAATCCTGGACATACTCTGTTGACTTGTCCACCAGCCGCCACTTTCTATCCTTTTTTCAACCAATAATAGATCTGTTCCTTATCCAGTTTGTACTGCGTTTTCCCATTATTTCCCTTTTCAACCAAGAGACCGGTTGGGTATCCGCTACTACTTTCACCATATTATTTCCTCTTTGAATCAAGTCCTAGATTCATGCTACAACTTCCCCCCTTTCTTCGTTGTTTGAACAAAGCCCTAGATTCGAATGCATGAAGTAGCTTTACCTCTAATAATACTAAAAATTTAGGTGGCTTTGGAAGAGCTGATGGGAGTAGAAAAAGATGCACATGCAGACACATGGGGAGCTAAGGCAGTAGAGCAAGGCTGCTTTCAAAGAACTTATACCTGAGGGTCGCCGGGATGTCGGCGGCGGCAAGTCGGATCTGCGGACAATACGGCAGGGAGGAAGAAGGGTCGGAGGACCTCCCGAGCCGGCCATGTGTCGGAGAGAACGACACGGGCAGAGGATCGGGCCCCTCCGGCAGCTGTAGGTTTCCTCCCTCGGCGGCGATGACCACGTGAATGATGCACCTTTTAGTCCTCTACACACACCGGCCGAAGGGATCCGGCCGGATCTGTGACCAGCGGTGAGCAGACAGAAAATGTCACTACCGTTGTCTTGTTTATATCTGGAGAGGATGAGAGAATGAAGAGAGCAACCCTAGTAAAGCAAGCGCTCAGGCCCCTGCGTCCATATATAGTGGAGTGATTATCTTTTCTCTCTCCACAACAAGCGTTTCAATTTGTGTACGTGGCATTAAAGAAAAGAAACTCTCTATTTAAGGTGACTACTGTACGACTCCTACTTACTACTAGTAGTACCACAGTATTGTTCACTTGTGCTCCCCGCCCCTCCATTCATTGAACAACCCCACGAGTGAATAAACATACAGTAAGTACTTTGTTTATATAGAACAAACAAGCTCGAACTATTTTTGCGTAGTTGAAAGTTGAGGGCAGGGCTTTTCCCGGGCAGTACGCGCGGCAGTTTTCGGGTAGGGCTAGAAGACTATTTTAATTTTTTTTAAAAACTTCGAGACGGCCACATAGCATGGAGCCGACCCCAAGGATTTTAAGCTTACAGGCACGGTACACGCTATCCTAGACTACTATACACATGAAACTGCCACAGGAGCGTCCGGGCTGCGCTTGGCTCTTCGCCTCTTCGGGAAGTCGAACAATGATGGAATACTACTGCACTGGAGGAGTACTACAGTACGCTTCTGGCCATCTGACACCGATTGAACTGCTGCATGTCCACCGCGTGCGGGAGGGAGAGCGTGTAGCGAAAGCTTCTCCTAGTCTTGCCAGCCACCACGCTCATGGGCGAGGGAGGGACGCTCCTGCCTTTGCGTGTATGACAGGTGGGCCCTACAGGTGTGTGGACAACCTGTCATACAGCCAAAGGCAGGTGCAGTTAAGTCCGTGAGGGAGAGGATAAAATCAAACTTCTCGTTGATGTACGAGTAGACGCGACACATCAAAGCACCGCACTCGATATATTTCAATAATTTGCGTGTGTGACTCCCACATGCAGAGGCCGCGGGTCATCATCCTCCTTTTCGAGAAAAAACAGACGCGTGTGTGAGAGGACGAGTGCGTGCGTGCACCTCTTCTCTTCCTGTATAACGTACTACTAAACTCAGAGTACAAGTTTTTGTGGGTGGCACGATGGTGAGTGCGAGAAATCCCGAGAGATAGGTTTAATGCATTAATTGCAATGTATGCATGCATGCATGCATAAAGTACATGCATTGGTCAATTTTCTCTTAATACTTGCATGCAATGATTTAATGCACCTTGGAATCTGAACATGTGTTGGGGACAACCAAATTGAGCCTTATAAAATGGAAAAACTAAAATTTTGAGATAAGCCCTTTAAAACCGGAAAGGAGGGAGTAGAAAAAGAAGTACTCCATCCGGGAATAGTGCCGCACTTCGAAACTAGAACCGTCAATAAATTTTGAGCTTGCGTCTCGTCACATTCCAAATTACTCCACGCTATATTGAATTGCAAACCTGTTCACACCGATCACAACCTAAACGGTTTCCCACTTAGGAGCGTATTAGTACTCGGTTATAAATACTAGTATGCCAAGATGACTGCACATTCCTCCTCAACTCCTCATCCACAAAAATAAACAAGTCATTCAGCATCCTTCCCTTGCGTCTGCCATGGCCAGTGTGAGTTCTGGGTCGAGAGATTGCCACCAGGGAGAGGCGAGCATGGAAGCGGAAGCACGAGAGATGTCCCGCCTTGGTGCGAGAGCAGCTGACATGTCCCGCCATGCGGAAGTAGCAGCATAGAGGTCCCGCCACGCCGCTGAAGCAGCACGGAGGTCCCGCCGTGCCATCGATGCAGCAGACTGGTCCGGCCGCGCCGCGGAAGCAGCAGAGATGTCCCGCCGCGCCACGAATGCAGCAGAGATGTCTGATACGTCTCAAATGTATCTATAATTTTTGATTGCTCCATGCTATATTATCTACTGTTTTGGGCAATATTGGGCTTTATTTTCCACTTTTATATTACTTTCGGGACTAACCTATTAACCGGAGGCCCAGCCCAGATTTGCTGTTTTATGCGTATTTCAGTGTTTTGAAGAAAAGGAATATGAGACGGAGTCGAAACGGAATGAAATCAACTGGAGAGGTTATTTTTGGAAGGAAACACACCTGATGGACTTGGACCCTACGTCAGGGGAGACACGAGGTGCTCACGAGGGTGGGGGGCGCGCCCCCCTAGGGCGCGCCTCCCCTGTCTCTTGGGACCCCGGTGGCTCCTCCGACGTCCTCCTTGCACCCATATATACCCACGTGACCTAAAACTTCCAGAACAAACAATAGATCAGGAGTTCCGTCGCTAGAAGCCTCCGTAGCCACCGAAAACCAATCTAGACCCGTTCCGGCACCCTGCCGGAGGGGGAAATCCTTCTCCGATGGCCGTCTTCATCATCCCGGTGCTCTCCATGACGAGGAGGGAGTAGTTCTCCCTCGGGGCTGAGGGTATGTACCAGTAGCTATGTGTTTGATCTCTCTCTCTCTCTCTCTCTCGTGTTCTTGATTTGGCACGATCTTGATGTATCGCGAGCTTTGCTATTATAGTTGGATCTTATGTTTCTCCTCCCCCTCTTCTCTCTTGTAATGAATTGAGTTTCCCCTTTGAAGTAATCTTATCGGATTGAGTCTTGAAAGACTTGAGAACACTTGATGTATGTCTTGCCGTGGATATCTGTGGTGACAATGGGATACCACGTGCCACTTGATGTATGTTTTGGTGACCAACTTGCGGGTTCCGCCCATGAACCTATGCATAGGGGTTGGCACACGTTTTCGTCGTGATTCTCCGGTAGAAACTTTGGGGCACTCTTTGAGGTTCTATGTGTTGGTTGAATAGATGAATTGAGATTGTGTGATGCATATCGTATAATCATAACCACGGATACTTGAGGTGACATTGGAGTATATAGGTGACATTAGGGTTTTGATTGATTTGTGTCTTAAGGTGTTATTCTAGTACGAACTCTAGGGCTGTTTGTGACACTTATAGGAATAGCCCAACGGATTGATTGGAAAGAATAACTTTGTGGTGGTTTCGTACCCTACCATAATCTCTTCGTTTGTTCTCCGCTATTAGTGAATTTGGAGTGACTCTTTGTTGCATGTTGAGGGATAGTTATGTGATCCAATTATGTTAGTATTGTTGAGGGGGCTTACACTAGTGAACGTATGAACCCTAGGCCTTTTTTCCCATCATTGCAATACAGTTTACGCTCACTTTTATCACTTGCTACCTTGCTGTTTTTATAATTTAAGATTACAAATACCCATATCTATTATCCATATACCACTTGTTTCACTCTCTCTTCGCCAAACTAGTGCACCTATACAATTTACTATTGTATTGGGTGTGTTGGGGACACAAGAGACTCTTTGTTATCTGGTTGCAGGGTTGCTTGAGAGAGACCATCTTCATCCTACGCCTCCTACGGATTGATAAACCTTAGGTCATCCACTTGAGGGAAATTTGCTACTGTCCTACAAACCTCTGCACTTGGAGGCCCAACAACGTCTACAAGAAGGTTGTGTAGTAGACATCAAGCTCTTTTCTGGCGCCGTTGCCAGGGGGGGGGGGTTAGCGCTTGAAGGTATATCTTTAGATCTTGCAATCGAGTCTTTTCGTTTCTTGTTTTATCACTAGTTTAGTTTGTAAAAGAAAACTATAAAAAATGGAATTGAGTTTGTCTCATACGCTTCACCTTTTTAATATCTTTCGTGAGTATGATGGAAAGGAAAATTGTGCTCAAGTGCTAGAAGAAGAAATCTATAAAATGTTTGGCACTAAATATTTGAATGATGAGCATGATTGCAATGTTGTTAGTACGAATTCTTTGAATATCCATGATGCTAATGATGATTGCACTAGTTATGATGAAAATACCTCCTATAAACATGTCAACTTTTGTGGAGTAGATTGGGTTTGCAAGTACACACCAAATAGGGAAGATAGATATTGCAAGAGGCATAAGTGTTTAGAAACTAAATTGTTGCAAGAAAGTCTTGATGTGAGTGCTGAAAATTTAAAATATCTTTACCGTACTTGTGAACTTTGCAATGAAAATGGTTATTTAAATATCAAATGCAAATTGTTTCATGACCGGATCGTGTCCAAAAATTGTGATGACTTGATTTCCCTTGTGCATTATAATGAACTAAGTTTGCTGTTGGGTTATGAAGAATTGTAACGTCAAACTAAGCATATTCTAGAATATAACCTTGAGAAATTCCTTGATATTGATCTAGAGAAGGTTTATATGTATTGTGCGGTGAATTGCATTGAAAATCCTTATATTGCCAATTACATAAAGAAAAGAAAACAAATAGAGGATGAAGAGAATACTAATGAAAGGGAAGAGACTTCCCAATATCCTCCTATTATTTCTTATGATGAATCAGGTAACAAGGAGGAGCCTTTTATTCAACCAATCTCATTCATAAGGAGCTCCAAAAATAGGATTGAACCCCCACATGATGTGGTGAAGAGGAAGAAAAGAAAAAGGAAGAGAGGTAAAAAGGTATCTCTCCCAAATAAAGTTGCTCCTATTATTGCCGTGCCTCATGAAAATGAAGATGATACACTTTATGATGATCTCGTTATGCCTATTGCTTGTTGTGATGATTATGATTGGGAAGATAATGATACTTCTTATGATCTTGAAAATCTTTTTGGTACTTGCTTGGAAGAATATGATAATAATGTTTGCTATACTATTGGTGCTATCCATACTATTAATGATGAGAGTGATTATGCTTATGATACGAAAAGGCCCAAGCTTGGGGAAGCTATGTTTGATAAGGATGACATATTTGAGAATATATTTGCTGCAATTAATGTTTGTCCCAAGCTTGGGGATGCTATGTTTAATAATGATGATATTTTTAGTCTCCCAACTTTTGATATGCAAGTTTATAATGATGATAGCATGCCTCCTACTTATGATAACTAGTCGTCAACCCGTGCGTTCGCACGGGCTAATATATTGATAACGCTAACTTTGTACAAACTTAAACAAACAATACCATTAACATGTTATAACGATTAACATATTGATGTGATTATCAATAAAATTATGTTTACAGTAAATTATGCACCATTTTGCCATAGCAAGATGCAGGTTTGTTGAAAAATGCACAACTAACACTTTTAGAAAATAAGTTGTTAGTCAAGAGCTTGTACAAATAGGGAAATTGAAGTTCAGAAATATTTACCTATAACCGAACAACACGAAGTGCAAATAGTAGTGCAAGTACATTCTTATACTTTTTATGCTGCAATGTTTAACTATCAGTACCATAACTAATAGAAACCATATGCCGAGGTAGAACATGTATGCTTAGATACGACTATTATTTTGAGGAGCATAAATGAAAGCTTAATAAATAAAGCATTTTTATCTGCTAGTCCTTCAATTACTCTTATGTTCTTCAAATTCAACCGAATAATTTTACATATTATATGTGAAATGTGAACATGATATAAATTGTTGAATAAAAGAAGGAAGAAGAAGGTATTGGAAAAAGGCAACCTTTTGAATAGCTCCAGACCTACAAATTTCAAATTCAGATGTAATACAAAGATGTAATTTAGAAACCTCAAACCGAACTAAACTGCATATTTATACTATTTGTTTTAGACTGTTTGTCTTCTGCTTTTCTTCTAATACGTAAAGCTTTTGCGCTGTCACAAAAAAGTCATGAGCAAAACTATCTGGTAAACAACAAATAAAAGATAAGTGTAAGCCTACAAAAATAGACCAAGAAGACATAATACTTCTAGTTCTAAGAATACATTAGAAAGCTGAACACCTAGTAGCACAAATCACGGTCATGTTGAAAGCTTGCCATTCTTCTAAACCATATCATGACCCTTGACAGCTTACCATTCTAATCACCCTAAGAGACTAAAAAAATGGAAAACACAAAAAATACTTTCAATAGTATCATACAGCCGAACACTTGTAGTCGTATAAATCACACTCTTGCTGATGACCTTGCAAAGCTTGCCATTTTTCTCACACACGTAATATACTCCTAGCTATGTCCAATACTCCTCATCTGTATCTGAATCGAATTATTTTTTGGGAAAAACAGTTGAAACTAAAATGCCGCGTGAAATGACAAATTAAGAAGAATCATAAGAGAGCGTAAGGTATTAAGTATACATCACAAATAGTATATAGAGTGCTTCAATGGAAATAAAGATTGTATGTTATATAATTTAGAAGATCACACAACCACATACAATATTATCTAGATTAGCCATGCTGGACTCTCTTCTATTTGTAGATGAGAATAATGCTCCATGTCTGGTGTTGCAACAAAAATATCATTGGATCTAAAGGAAGGAGAAGACCAAAAGATACATAAAAAGATAATGTTTGAGCATCACAACTACTGGCACATATAGTGGTGAGAAATTAAATTATCTGCATTGTCAATTATTACCTCTGGAACAACAAAGCCATGACCAAGGAACCCTTGCGAACAACAGAACCAAGAGCAAGCCTGAAAAATCAAAAATATATTAGTAATACTTCTATGCTTCTAGTAATATAAATCCTACTACCCCACTTTGTTGCAGACACCTAGGCTCGATAGCATGCCATACTGTTATGTTTAGAACTCCCATCCTTCACTAATTCCAGCAGTTAGAAAACAGTTTTGCTAAATGCAAACTTGGCAAAAGGGGAGATCAGAGAAACTGAATTCATCTAATGACAAAAATAAAAAATCTAGGAGATGACACTAAAAGTTAATTACATTAATTGGCAGTAGTAATGTTGCACTTAGTCTAGTTTTCAGGGCAAAACATGAACGGACACACGACTATCAGGGTGTTACTAGTATCAAATTTTTCTGTAAAAAATTCAAACAAACAGAAAGGATTACACTTGTCCCGCTCTGGATCAATTAGCTATTGAATGCTACGTGACACTACCATCACAGACCACACAGATCCCTTCTTGTTGTATGCATCATCTCCTCCTTCCTGCAGTGCTGGACGCTACACTGATGGTAGATGGGTGAGAGTTTCCATTACATATACAACTAATTTGTCCCTTCCCTGACATGATTGATACTACACGTTATCCCATCTCTCACAGTTAAGCTCAAATTATCTAGAGAAAAGATTTAATGGAGAATCGATTTTAGATCATGGTGCACCTTTCTCTTTCAAGTAACTGTCGACGCGGGTCGTAGGAGGCTGTCAAAGCGCTGAAGCTCGTACTTGCGTCGGCGGCGGCCGCCTTCTCTCTAACACGCCGGTACACATGCTGCTGCATCACCTACTTTAATCCCGCAAGTCTGCAACACCATGGAACTCCCGAGAGTTAGGGATCTGCAGAGCACACACGTGTCCTTCATGATCGATATCAATCTATGTGAAAACTGAGCCGAAGTAGACATTTACAGAGAGGGGGCGGATTCCTACCTAGGAAACGGGAGAACGGGGGCAAACATGGACTGCTGGATGGGATGCAAGTACGATTAGATTGGAAAGACCTAGGAGATCGGATGGTAGAATATAATTTTAACTTTCTGAGAAGATAAACCATGGAGCTTAATTTGTGTGGGCCTACAAAATTAGCTTTTTTTTCCTTCTCACTATAGATTAGATATTTTTGGTATCAAACGTGGAGCCTCTTGCGGGCCCAAAAAATCTGTTTTTTCCAAACAAATCAGTTTTGGTCCTATTTTTTTTCTCTGGATTAAAGATATAAACGATGGAGCTTTGTGTGGGCCTACAAAATTAGCTTTTTTTCTTCTCACTCTAGATTATATATTTTTGGGATTAAACGCGGAGCCTCTTGCGGGCCCAAAAAATCTGTTTTTTCCAAAAAGAATCAGTTTTGGTCCTATTTTTTTCTCTAGATTAAAGATTAGATCTACACCGTAATAATTCGGTCCCACTTGATTAACGGTTCATAATTACTGATTAACATGGGAATTTTTAGGGAGTCACAAATTAGTATAGGTATAGATTATTGTGATGATACATATGCTATAAAAAGTAGTGATTATATTTATAAAATTTACCATGATTATGATTACCCCTTCTATGAACATTACTCTTTTAATTTGGAAACAATTTATAGTATTCAAGTCTCTTATGATACTCCCACTATTCCGAATGAAAAGAATTTTGCTTATGTGGATAGTAATAAAATTTCTATGCTTGTAGATCATGAAAAGAATGCTTTAGGTGCTGGTTATATTGTTGAATTAATTCATGATGCTACTGAAAATTATTATGAGGGAGGAACATATGCTTGTAGGAATTGCAATAATATCAATTTTCCTCTCTATGTGCTTAAAGTTTTGAAGTTATGCTTGTTTTGCCTTCCTATGCTAGTTGATTGTTGTTCCCATAAGTTGTTTGCTCACAAAATCCCTATGCATAGGAAGTATGTTAGACTTAAATGTGCTAGTCATATTATTCATGATGCTCTCTTTATGTTACAATTCTTATCCTTTATGTGAGCATCATTGAAATCATCATGCCTAGCTAGGGGCGTTAAACGATAGCCCTTGTTGGGAGGCAACCCAATTTTATTTTAGCTCCTTGCTTTTTGTTCCTGTTTAATAATAAATAATCCATCCAGCCTCTGTTTAGATGTGGTTTTATGCTTTTAATTAGTGTTTGTGCCAAGTAGAACCTTTGGGAGGACTTGGGGAAAGTCTTTGCGATCTTGCTGTAAAAAACAGAAACTTTAGCGCTCACGAGAATTGCTACCATTTTTATTTGGAGAGTGATATTTAGTTAATTCTTTTTGCAGATGATTAATATATAAATTCCTCAGGTACAGCAATTTATTTGAGAATTGTATGAGTTCCATAAGTATACATTTGATCCAGATTACTACAGACTGTTCTGTTTTTGACAGATTCTGTTTTCGATGTGTTGTTTGCTTATTCTGATGAATCTATGGCTAGTAAAATAGTTTATAAACCATAGAGAAGTTGGAATACAGTATGTTTAAAACCAATATAAATAAAGAATGAGTTCATTACAGTACCTTGAAGTGGTTATTTATTTTCTTATACTAACGGAGCTTACGAGTTTTCTGTTAAGTTTTGTGTTGTGAAGTTTTCTAGTTTTGGGTAAGGATTCGATGGACTATGGAATAAGGAGTGGCAAGAGCCTAAGCTTGGGAATTCCCAAGGAACCCCAAGGTAATATTCAAGGATAAACAAGCGTCTAAGCTTGGGGATGCCCCGGGTGGCATCCCCTCTTTCATCTTCGTTCATCGGTAACTTTACTTGGAGCTATATTTTTATTCGCCACATGATATGTGTTTTGCTTGGAGCGTCATGTCATTTTATTTTTCTTTGATTTATGTTTGAATAGAGTACCAAGATCTGAAATTATTAAATGTTATAGAGTCTTCACATGGTTGCATAATTATTCAACTACTCATTGATCTTCACTTATATCTTTCGGAGTAGTTTGTTGTTGCTCTAGTGCTTCACTTATATCTTTTAGAGCATGGTGGTAGTTTTATTTTGAAGAAATAGATGAACTCTCATGCTTCACTTAGATTATTTTGAGAGTCTTAAATATCATGGTAATTTTCTTAAAATCCTAATATGCTAGGTATTCAAGAATAATAAAATTCTCTTATGAGTGTGTTGAATACTATGAGAAGTTTGATACTTGATAATTGTTTTGAGATATGGAGGTGGTGATATTAGAGTCATGCTAGTTGAGTGGTTATGAATTTGAGAAATACTTGTGTTGAAGTTAGTGATTCCCGTAGCATGCACGTATGGTGAACCGTTATGTGATGAAGTCGGAGCATGATTTATTTATTGATTGCCTTCCTTATGAGTGGCGTTCGGGGACGAGCGATGGCCTTTTCCTACCAATCTATCCCCCTAGGAGCATGCGCGTAGTACTTTGTTTCAATAACTAATAGATTTTTGCAATAAGTATGTGAGTTCTTTATGACTAATGTTGTGTCCATTGATTATACGCACTCTCACCCTTCCACCATTGCTAGCCTCTCTAGTACCGCGCAACTTTCGCCGGTATCATAAACCCACCATATACCTTCCTCAAAACAGCCACCATACCTACCTATTATGGTATTTCCATAGCCATTCCGAGATATATTGCCATGCAACTTTCCACCATCTAGTTTATTATGACACGCTTCATCATTGTCATATTTCTTTGCATGATCATGTAGTTGACATCGTATTTGTGGCAAAGCCACCGTCCATAATCCTTTCATACATGTCACTCATGAGTCATTGCATATCCCGGTACACCGCCGGAAGCATTCATATAGAGTCATACTTTGTTCTAGTATCGAGTTGTATCATTGAGTTGTAAATAAATAGAAGTGTGATGATCATCATTCAATAGAGCACTGTCCCAAAAAAACAGAAGGACAAATAAAAAAAGAAAGGCTAAATAAAAAAAAAGAGAAAGGCCATAAAAAAAGAAAGGCCAAATAAAAAAATAAAAAATAAAAAAAATAAAAAATAAAAAAAATAAAATAAAAAGGGGAAATGCTACTATCCTTTTTTCCACACTTGTGCTTCAAAGTAGCACCATGATATAGCAAGTCTCATATATTGTGCTTCAAAGTAGCACCATGTTCTTCATATAGAGAGTCTCATATGTTGTCACTTTCATATACTAGTGGGAATCTTTCATTATAGAACTTGGCTTGTATATTCCAATGATGGGCTTCCTCAAAATGCCATAGGTCTTCGTGAGCAAGCAAGTTGGATGCACACCCACTTAGTTTCTTTTGAGCTTTCATAAATTTATAGCTCTAGTGCATCCGTTGCATGGCAATCCCTACTCACTCACATTGATATCTATTGATGGGCATCTCCATAGCCCGTTGATACGCCTAGTCGATGTGAGACTATCTTCTCCTTTTTGTCTTCTCCACAACCACCACTCTATTCCACCTATAGTGCTATATCCATGGCTCACGCTCATGCATTGCGTAAAGATTGAAAAAGTTTGAGAACATCAAAAGTATGAAACAATTGCTTGGCTTGTCATCGGGGTTGTGCATGATTTAAATATGTTGTGTGGTGAAGATGGAGCATAGCCAGACTATATGATTTTGTAGGGATAGCTTTCTTTGGCCATGATATTTTGAGAAGACATAATTGCTTTATTAGTATGCTTGAAGTATTATTATTTTCTATGTCAATATGAACTTTTGTCTTGAATCTTTCAGATCTGAATATTCATATCACAAGTAAGAAGAATTACATTGAAATTATGCCAACTAGCATTCCACATCAAAAATTATCTTTTTATCATTTACCTACTCAAGGACGAGTAGGAATTAAGCTTGGGGATGCTTGATACGTCTCCAACGTATCTATAATTTTTGATTGCTCCATGCTATATTATCTACTGTTTTGGGCAATATTGGGCTTTATTTTCCACTTTTATATTACTTTCGGGACTAACCTATTAACCGGAGGCCCAGCCCAGATTTGCTGTTTTATGCCTATTTCAGTGTTTTGAAGAAAAGGAATATCATACGGAGTCAAAACAGAACGAAATCAACTGGAGAAGTTATTTTTGGAAGGAAACACACCTGATGGACTTGGACCCTACGTCAGGGGAGACACGAGGTGCTCACGAGGGTGGGGGGCGCCCCCCCTAGGGCGCGCCCACAGTCTCGTGGGACCCCCGTGGCTCCTCCGACGTCCTCCCTGCACCCATATATACCCACGTGACCTAAAACTTCCAGAACGAACAATAGATCGGGAGTTCCGCCGCCAGAAGCCTCCGTAGCCACCAAAAACCAATCTAGACCCGTTCCGGCGCCCTGCCGGAGGGGGAAATCCTTCTCCGGTGGCCATCTTCATCATCCCAGTGCTCTCCATGACGAGGAGGGAGTAGTTCTCCCTCGGGGCTGAGGGTATGTACCAGTAGCTATGTGTTTGATCTCTCTCTCTCTCTCTCTATCTCTCTCTTTCGTGTTCTTGATTTGGCACGATCTTGATGTATCGCGAGCTTTGCTATTATAGTTGGATCTTATGTTTCTCCTCCCCCTCTTCTCTCTTGTAATGAATTGAGTTTCCCCTTTGAAGTAATCTTATCGGATTGAGTCTTTAAAGACTTGAGAACACTTGATGTATGTCTTGCCGTGGATATCTGTGGTGACAATGGGATACCACGTGCCACTTGATGTATGTTTTGGTGACCAACTTTCGGGTTCCGCCCATGAACCTATGCATAGGGGTTGGCACACGTTTTCGTCATGATTCTCCGGTAGAAACTTTGGGGCACTCTTTGAGGTTCTATATGTTGGTTGAATAGATGAATTGAGATTGTGTGATGCATATCGTATAATCATACCCACGGATACTTGAGGTGACATTGGAGTATCTAGGTGACATTAGGGTTTTGATTGATTTGTGTCTTAAGGTGTTATTCTAGTACGAACTCTAGGGCTGTTTGTGACACTTATAGGAATAGCCCAACGGATTGATTGGAAAGAACAACTTTGAGGTGGTTTCGTACCCTACCATAATCTCTTCGTTCGTTCTCCGCTATTAGTGACTTTGGAGTGACTCTTTGTTGCATGTTGAGGGATAGTTATGTGATCCAATTATGTTAGTATTATTGAGGGGACTTACACTAGTGAAAGTATGAACCCTAGGCCTTGTTTCCTATCATTGCAATACCGTTTACGCTCACTTTTATCACTTGCTACCTTGCTGTTTTTATAATTTCAGATTACAAATACCCATATCTATTATCCATATACCACTTGTTTCACTATCTGTTCGCCGAACTAGTGCACCTATACAATTTACCATTGTATCGGGTGTGTTGGGGACACAAGAGACTCTTTGTTATTTGGTTGCAGGGTTGCTTGAGAGAGACCATCTTCATCCTATGCCTCCTACGGATTGATAAACCTTAGGTCATCCACTTGAGGGAAATTTGCTACTGTCCTACAAACCTCTGCACTTGGAGGCCCAACAACGTCTACAAGAAGAAGGTTGTGTAGTAGACATCAATGTCCCGCCGCGCCGCGGCGGCCTGGGAAAATTTCTCGCGGGCAGGCGACGACTGTTACAGGTGCATGCATGCGATCGTCCATAGCCAGATGGATCAGATCTCCGGCTCGGCGAGGTTGCAGGACGACATGATAGCCTCGTTTGAACAGGATACCGGCTTCATCCGACAACTAAGGGAGGGCAATGAGAGGCTCTGGGCCGAGCGCGACCTGCTGAGGGAGAAGATCGTCCGAAGTGCAGACTTGCAGGAGGAGACCAGTGCCTTGTTGAAGAAACTTATGGACGAGAATGACATGCTCCTCAACGAGCGCCAAAGGATGGTGGAGGAATCCGTGGATGTTCTCAAGCAGCGTCTTGAGGACACGAAAGAGCTCATCGCCGCTCGTCGCGGAGACTACTTTCCTAGTTTCTTTTGATATAATAATCTGTTTAGGATGTGGATTGTGTCATCGGTTGTGAAATGTTGGGTTCTAGCGCGGATGTTTGGCCTTTGTTGGCCTCTTGGGATGTTGCGATTTCAACCTGGTAGCTTTTAGTCCTTCGTGTTTGGCTGGAGTTGTGCTGAACTTCTTGTGAATTGTGGTGGTTCTCAGTAATGAAAATCGAAAGGGGCAAGCCCTTCTTTGATCAAAAAAAATTTAATCGTCCTTATATATTCATCAGTCTTGCTATAAGTCGCAGTAGATGCTATATAGGTCCGTCGGATCTTACATCAAGATCCGTGCTTTCAGATTTTCTTTTTTCTCTCTTAAATCTCAGTCGTGTGAGACATAGCCATGCCATTAAACAGAGGCTCGGGCGCCATTAATGGAGACCTTGGGAGAGAGGTGTACGGCAGATGGAGGTCAAAGGGATCTCCTCCCGATAAGCACGCGCAGGGGTCTGATCGCACGCCTCTCGTACTCAAATAGCTACCCTGCACGGCGCCTCCTAGCTAATAAAAAATGGGGACGCGTGGCGGCACGTAAATGGTACTAGTAAGTAGAACGCCCACGGTTTCAATAATACTTGTGTTTCCAATTGTAACGTGACAGCACTTGTTCCAAAATGACTTTGTTGATTGTTAATGTGTGCGCCTTCGCAAATCGGAGTGCAAATTTACCACAGCATGTTGGTGCCATGTCATGGCACCAAGCCAAGTTTCATTATTTTCATGCGTGTTTTGGATTTACAGGAATTAAAAAACTAAGTTTCTCAATGTTTCCAACCCAGCCACGACGCCTAGAATTTTGAATTTCATTCCCATTTCTTGCATGGAACCTAGAAATTTACCCGAGGACACACATGTGATTTTTCAACCAACTTTGGTGCACTGGAACATGTGCTTGTATTTCAAATTTGAATTATGCACACAAAGGTGACATGTTCCCTCCTAGAACCACGAGCCTTCTTGAGAGATGCTCTGATTTGCAAGAAGCTTATACCAAAATTTGTTCCTATTCGGCCAATTTTTTTTACCACGGCATGGTACTACCATGACATGACACCATGCCAAGTTTCATGATTTTAAAACCAAGTTTCTCAATGTTCTCGACCGAGCCACGATGCCCATATGTTTGAATTTTATTCTCATTTTTTGCATGGGACCTCACCCTGTGTATTTCAAAACCGAACCGAAAAACCATATCGAAAATAAACCGAACCGAACCAATTTTATGGTTTTTATGGTTTCTGGTTTCGGTATGGTATGAACTTTTCATACCGATTTGAACTTTGGTTTTTATGGTATATACCGAAAAACTGAACGGTTAACCGAATAAACTGAAGTAAAAATAAATTTATATTTCTTGAGATGAACAACCATACAAGTTGTCATTTTTCTTGTACATGAGTCAAATTCACTAATAAGCATGTAAAATTTTCTTGTAACATAGTCATTTTTCTCTTTTTAAAATGCTAAGCACGTCCATAACCATCAACAGATGAATTAATGCATGCATATATACTTATATATATAGTCATATACTATTTGTGTAAAATAGTATGTGTTTTGAGTCATAAATTTGCAAATTATTATTACGTCATTTTCAAATTCGCGTCAACTTTGCTTGTTATGGTATATACCGAAACCATACCGGAATAATTTGGTATATACCGAAACCGAACCATATTTTAATTTCATACCGTTTTTACCGAAGTATTAATACCGTACAAACCGAAAACCCGTATAAACCGAACCATGTAAACCGAATAAACCGAACGCACAGGGTGAATGGGACCTACTCCCTCCTTGCATCTGTATAGGGCCTAATGTGTTTTTCAAGACATCCTTTGACTATTGACAAGATTAATAGCACATGAGATGTATACTATGAAAATTATATTATTGGAAGCTCCTTTGACATATAAAATTGAAGGTATACTTTGTGTAAGTTGCATGTCATATATTATTGCTCTAACGGTTGGTCAAAGTTAGCCTCGAAAAATGCATTAGGACCTATATAGATGGAAGGAGGGAGTAGAAATTCACCCGAGGACACAAATGTGATTTTTCAACCAACTTTGGTGCACGGGAGCATGTGCTTGTAGTTCAAATTTGAATTATGCACATTAAATGACCAAAAACTCAATTAATGTGTAAATAAGGCCAAACGAAGCCAGAATAATTCCAAAATTTAACAGGGCACTCATGTAGTTATATGTTGCCTTTGGAAATAAGCTCAAGGGGGACAATGTATATCGTTTCGCACTCAAAGTTGGCACGTTCCCTCTCAAAACCACGAGCCTTCTTGAGAGAAGCTTCGGTTTGCAAAAGCTTATACCAAAATCTGTTCCTATTCGGCCAATTTTTTTTACCACAACATGGTAGTACCATGACATGACATCCATGCCAAGTTTCATGATTTTCAGACATGTTTTGGATTTACAAGAATTTTAAAACCAAGTTCCTCAATGTTCTCGGTCGAGCCACGATGCCCATATATTTTAATTTTATTCTCATTTCTTGCATGTGACCTAGAAATTCAACCGAGGACACAAATGTGATTTTTCAACCAACTTTGGTGCATGAGAGCATGTGCTTGTAGTTCAAATTTGACTTATGCACATTAAATGACCAGAAACTCAATTAATGTATAAAAACGACAAACGAACCCGGAATAATTCCAAATTTAACAGGGCACTAATGTAGTTCCATGTTGCCTTTGTTAAGAAACTCAAGGGGGGGGGCAGCGTATATCGTTTCACACTCAAAGGTGGCACGTTCCCTCTTAGAACCACAAGCTTCCAAATCGGCCCAATTTTTTACCACAACATGTTAGTGCCATGACACGACACCATGCCAAGTTTCATGATTTCCAGGCGAGTTTGATTTACATGAATTTAAAATCAAAGTTTCTTGATGTTCTCGGCCGAGTCATGATGCCCAGATGTTTGAATTTCATTCTCATTTCTTCCATGGGACCTAGAAATTCAACCAGGGACACACATGTGATTTTTAACCCACTTTGGTGCACCGGAGCATGTGCATGCAATTCATATTTAGATTATGCACATTAAAAGTCCAGAAACTCAATTAATGTATAAAAGGCCAAATGAACCCGAAATAATTCCAAAATTTAACAGGGCACTCATATAGTTCTATGTTGCCTCTATAAATAAAATCAGGGGGGAGGCAGCGTATATCGTTTTGCACACAAAGGTGACACGTTCCCTCTCAGAACCACGAGGCTTGTTGAGAGAATCTCCGGTTTTGCAAGAGGCTTATACCAAAACTTGTCCCAATTCAGCCAAAAATTATATGTATGAAAACAGGGTTTAGATTATCCCAAACATCTCGCTAACTCGACCAATAATGTACTATGATTTGAAATCAACATAAAATGGATACAAATATTTGAATTGGAGAGCGTATGGTACATGTAGTTCTTAGTGAAATATGATTACTGCTATATGTATGTTTTTTCTTATCAAGATAATATTTAAATTATTGTATAACTTGACAACAATCGTATTCAAGTAAGGAAAATTGATTCAAATTTAGTCCATATGGTAGACGACAATATATATGTTCACAAGGTGGAGTAAAATGTTCATATATGATGGAAGATCAAAATGTACGACTACATCAATTATAAACCGCAAGGTCACCTAATGATATATTCGAATTCAACATAACGTGGATTCAAAAATTGAAATTCGAGATCATGGCATCTGTAATCATATAAAAAGGGACATTACTCTTTCTTTGGTGGGAATTGATTTGTTTTTTGTTGTTGTTGAGGGAAGCGCGAATCGATTTGGTACTGTGCAGGGTAATCTTGTTCTCCCAATTTTTTTTACATTTTTCTTGTAGTTTTTTCAATGGCATCTATAGCAATATAGTAAAAGGGGACATGACTATCTTGTGTCTTGTATGAATTGTTTATTTACACATTAAGTTTGTTCTGCCGAACAAGGAATCCGCACCTTGTTATCCCGAAATTTTCAAGCTCGAGTATCTTTTGTCTCACCTGCTTTGAAACTCCCGCTTCTTCAACCCACACCGCGCCTTGTTATCCTAAAATTTGGATGCGCGCGAGAACTCCCTCCTCATCCGAAATCGCTCCCGCAGCCCAGACACGCGAAATTCCCCTTCTATCCCTCAACCGGAAATGAAGTTCCACATCGCGGTGTCAAAACCGGTGGGGGTACGCTGGTAACTTACCCTACATTTCGGACAAGCGCGTCCCTAAGCTTGGCTCACCCCTCCCCCTTCGCCCCCCATTCGTACACCGAGGCCGCCAAAACCCACGAAACCCCACGCTCCTCCATCGGCCTCCCAACCGCCGCCCAGCCGGAGACTCTTCCTCGACTACGTCGTCCACCGCAACAGCTTGCCGTCCCTCATCCACCGCACCGGATGAGGATCCGTTGTCGATCTCATCATCCCGCCGGATCAGCCGCCCCGTCCTCCACCTCCAAGGAGCTGCCCCGACGTTTGCCTTGTCTATCACGCCACCTCAATCCCCACAGCACCGTCTTGACCTGCCCCACCGAAACCGCAACACCCTCACCAATTCCTCCGATGAAGCCGAGGCCAACTCGGTGCCACCAAGGAGGTTCTGCACTCACCGCTGCATTTTATCTTTTATTCGATCTCAAGGGGCTGTCGGTGCTCGATACCGAGCAGACATGGCATGTCTCCATCGACGGTGCCGTCGCCGGCCACATCATCCACGGCGTCTCTCCCCCATGTCTTTGCTTCCTCGGCGGCGACTTCCACAACAGCACTAGCTGCAGCTGCTCCGGCTCTCGCTCTCGCTCGCGCTGCGGTTCTGTTCTTGTTGTCGGTCGCGCTGCTGCACTGCTCCTGCTTTCGTTCGTGCTGCTGCTCTGCTCTTGCTCTCGCTTGCGCTGCTGCTGCTGCTGCACGACCTCCGGCAGCTACAGGAGTTGCTGCTTTAGCACTCGCTCGCGGTGCTACTGCATGACTTGCTCTCTACTAGTGCGTTCCCTGCTCGAGCGTCTGCTGATTTAGATCACTGCTTCTCTGCTACTAGTGCTCGAACGCCCTAAACATCTATTGCAATGCTCTGTTACTAGTTCAATCAGTTTCGATAGTAAAATTCAGTTTCGACTGTGAAGTTCATTTTCTTCAGTTAAGTTCAAAGTGAACAGTACTTACAACATCTGTCGGAGTAGCCGTGGCGCGGCTGATGCGTTTTACATCTAGCACTTTTTGGTGATGTATTTTACATCATCTATTGCAGATGATATTAGGGTCCCACTTCAGATTAACGTTGTCTGTCTTGTCATGCTTCAGCCTCATCGCCGTACACCTTAGTGGAGCTGCTCCAACGACGGAACCGTCCATCACAGCGGAGCAGTACCCTCGGCGCCATTTCCAGAGGCCTCAGATCTTCTTCCCCGCCTTTGACAGTCACACCAGCATCATCACCATCCTCCACGTCCAACCCAATGATGTTGAGGTCCACAAGGCTATGCCAAAGAGGTTGTACACTCGTCGCATCACTTTGTTTCTCCATTCATCTATTCTTCCAATTCATGTGAGCCAAACACCCAGGTTGACTGAAATCCTATGTTTTCCAAATGCTCTATTTTGCACGTGCATTCCTATCCTATTCCTGTGTTTTTCCTGTCCCCGCGTTTATAGAATCCTCCAATTCTAAGGAGCCCTTACAGATTTACTTCATTTTCAGATAGGCGTCAAAGAAAACTCTGTGTGTTATGTCCTGCTCCTGCCGTGCCATCATCCACCCCACCCGAGGTGCACCATCGACAGAAGCGTTCACTGCAGCAGAGATGCCCCCTGCAGACTTCCTTTCGCCACCTCAGATCATCTTCCCCATTGCCGGCAGCCACGCCAGCTGCATTACCATCATCGACTTGAGCAGATTAACCTGAGGACTAAACAGTTCCGGAAGAGAGGTCCCAGTCTTTCGTGTTTGCTTATGTTATACATCGGTTATTATTACCTGCTACTTTATTGTTCAATCTTGAGCTTTGAATTGCCCATGGGTCTCATATCGAGCCAGCAACGAATAGTATCGTCTACTATCTGGTTCATCTGGGTCTTCTATGTGGTTCATGTTGGGTGGGCAACAAACAATAGATGATCCACTATCTATCTTTTCAAAACTGAAGCTATAATCTACCTGCTATCATTAGTTTTGGATCCATCCACTCGTTTGCTACCATCAGTCTTGATTTTTGCATGCACCCCTTAGGCCTTACAAAATCTAGCTATTTTTTTATTATGCATGTCAGATATTGTACACAATCGTACTTAACATGTAGAGAAAAAGAGAAGACTGTTGCGTGCGAATATAATGTCATGCAGACGCCGCTCCATGGTGGGCGAAGTGCCCCCCTCCTGCATTTCCAGATTGTATTCTAGAGGAAGATAACTGTTCAGATGGAGATTCAGAAGGAGCCGACGACGCCTGTTTACTACCTGAGGTGTTTTCTCTAACATGGCATGCTGATGTTGGTCATATCATGCATATGGCGCCTTGCATTGCTTACATTATACATCTTATTTGTCATCAGCTTAGTTTAGATTTGCTTTGTGTGAATGCCACCTGTTTGGTTTCTATATCATATTCCCACCATTCCTAAATATTTGTCTTTTTAGAGATTTCAACAAGTGACTACATACGGAACAAAATGAGTGAATCTACACTCTAAAATGTGTGTATATACATCCGTATGTGGTAGTCCATTTGAAATCTCTAAAAAGACAAATATTTAGGAACAGAGGGAGTATATGGGAATTATGCAATGCCATCTTCTTTAGCCAGGCATCATATACGTGAATCATGCAATGCCATCCTGTTTAGCCAGTCATCGTATAAGTGAATTGTATCGTGCCATATTTTTTCCATAATGTATTCCATTTGTCAACAATGTTTATACATTCATCTACTCTTCCTATGCATCAGCCATTTGAGTCGGTCATGGGAAAATCTGGAGTGAAAACAAGGTCTTCTGAGCAGTCAGTGCTACGTGTCGATGCAGATTTCTTGCTGGTTACAGATAGCTCCTCATAGGAGGATTCAGAGAGAGATGACTAGTCGTATTCCCCCCCGAGGTGCATGCTCTAACTTGGCTGGGTTATATTGCTTATATCATGCATATGGTGTCTTGCATTGCCATGCCATCTGCTTAGATTAGACATGCTTTGTGTGAATGCCTCCTGTTTGCTTTCTATATCAGATATGTGAATTATGCAATGCCATGTTTTTCGGCCAGTTATCATATATGTGAATTATGCACCGCCATGGAGCCAGGCATCATATATGTGAATTATCTCTTGCCATCTTTTTTCTCATTACGTATTCCATTTGTCAACAATCTGTGTATATTGAACTACTCTTCATGTGTATCAGCCATTTGAGCCGGTTATGGAAAAATCTAGAGTGAAAACAAGGTCTTCAGAGCAGGCAATGGTACCTGTTGAAGCATATATCTCGATGGTTATAGGGAGGTCCTTAGAGGAGGATTCAGAGACAGATGACCAATCCTATATCCCACCTGAGGTGTATGCTCTAAGTTGCAATGTTTATATTTCTCATATGATGCATATGGTGTCTTGCATTGCTTAGTTTAGACATCATATGCACAATATTGAATTCTATCTGCTTAGTTTAGAGATCATACAGGCGAGTGCCAGCTGCTTAGTATATGAATCAATTATGTCAATTATATCATGCCATCCTGTATACTTAGACAACATGTATGTGACTTATTTCATCCCAACCTATTTTAGAAAGACATCATATAGTTGTGTCATGTCATCCTATTTAGGTACTCATCACATGTTGAATTATGCCATTATATCCTGTTAAGTTATCCATCATATATCTGAAACTGTGTCATGCTATCCTGTTTAGTTAGGCATCATATATGTGAAACTGTGTCATGCTTTCCTGTTTGGTTAGACAACATATATGTGAATTACCACATCTGTCTATCATACAATGTCTGTACGTTCAATTTCTTTTCTTGTTTATCAGCCATTTGAATAGGAGGGGGTTCTTGAACAGGACAGCGGTACTGGCCAGCTACAAGTGCTTGTGCCAGCGGTACTGGCCAGTAACTCGAACAGCAAGTTACTGTGGCTGATAAACACCAGTCCTTTCTTGTGCAACATCAAGCGCTGGAGGATTTAAGCGCCAAACAAGAGAAAGTTAATAAGCTTGCTAAGCATCTTCCAGCATTATGGGTACCCAGGATATTGTTTCTTGAACTCTTCTGAAGTGGTTTCAGTTCTGGACTTGTTTTGCTGCGGTGTTTATATACTGCTTTGTTCCCTATATTTGCACTGGTGGCGAACTTTGATGCCCAGTGGATGTAATATGTGTAATAGCCGTGAGAGCCTAGCATAAGTTGCTTGCTTATTTATTTCCTTGTTGTCTTGTTTATTTGTTTGCTTGTAGTCAGTGCAGTTCTTTTTCCGCGGTTTGCTAGTGGCTGCAATAACCTATTTTTTAAAACTAGGCCACAATAACCATGGGCTAATATTTACTGTAGTGACACTGGGCCTCCTACGGGCCGTAGAAACAGTGGGCCTTCTACGGGCCGTAGAAACAGTAGGCCTTCTACGGGTCATAGAAACAATGGGCTTTCTACGGGCCATATAAACAATGGGCCTTCTACGAGCCGTATCATCAATGGGCCTTATACGGGACGTATGATCGATTGGCCAAACATGGGCCAATAACAGGCCGCATTATGGCTGTAAACGGGCCATCGTTAATAGGCCGTATTTGATGACGCTATGAAAATGGCCCAATGTATTAATGGACCACAAACAGGCCGACTGTAACCACGGGCTGAATTTGGCCCACAAGCAGAAAATGACAGTAATGGGCCGTAAGTAAACAAATGTTGGAAATGAGCCCAAGAATAAATGGGCTCTGAGAAGGCCGAAAGATAACATGGGCTGGAAACGGCCCAACGGAATAACGGGCCGTTAATGGGTATAAAGTGATACACTGTTCATTACGGGCCAGTTTCACCAAGGGCCGTTAATGGGTGTAAAGTGATACACTGTTATTACGGGCCAGTTTCACCACGGGCCGTTAATAGGCCAAGAGTTACATAGGGCCTCATATGGGCCGAAAGACGTCATGGGCCATACATGGGCCAGAAGTGAAAACGGGCTGGAATCATATTGGATGGCCTAGATGACGCTACTGGGTCTAATTTGGATAGGGCATAACGGGCCTTGGGTTAGCGGGCTGTAAATGGGCTATATGCGAACAGGCCGTTAACAGGCTTTCCATGGGCCGGCCCGCCACCTTTTGACCAAGTCAAACGGGCTGGCCTTTTCACAGGAATGGGCCTCTGTTGGGCCGTGCCACATGTCGACATATCATAGGCGCCTTCTGTCCAATGAGTGGATGACATCTGTCCCAACGATGAGCTGACACATGTTTCCTCGAGCCAATGATGATTTTACACGTGGAAAATCCCCATTGGTCGGGGCTATTAACGGGTTATCGGATCCAAAACCCGACCCGATAGCTTAACGGCGTTTTGTTACGGTGGATACCACGTGTCGGTCACCCTTGACGAAAGCAATTCTGTGACGCGCGATTTATCGTCATGGAAGTGCACACTTCCGTGATGATAATTTTGGTAATGTCATGGAACACTTCTACGACATCACAGGTATGACTCTTGATTCTGTCATAAAATCGTCATGGATGTACATGCATGACAAAAAACGCGACCTACTATGACAAACACGTATCATCATGGAAGTGTATTTTTTTGTAGTGCAGATTCATGGCACCCTCGATAAACCTGCAAACCACACTCACAGAGAATGCTGGGTCTTCAAGCAGGCCGGTAAGCTAAACGCCGAACACAAGGGAGGGGGGAGACATCAAGCGAAGACGAGGACGAACCTCGTCAGCAAAGCACTGGTGGACAGAAAAAATTCCCACCAGAGGTTAAAACAGTAAACATGGTCCATGTGACAAAGAGGAGAAGCAAACATGCACTCCGATACATACGCGCCATAGAGCCCGTCACCCCCAAGTTCACCCCCTGGTTGGCCTGCCCGATCACTTTCGATCGCAGGGATCACCCGACAAGCATCTGGCATGAAGGATTGGCTGCCTTGGTGTTAGACCCAATAATAAACGGATACCATCTCACACGAGTCCTTATGGACGGCGGCTGTGGTCTAAATCTGATATATCAGGACACGGTCCGCAAAATGGAGATAGACCTGGCAAATATCAGCCACAGTAATATTACCTTCAAGGGAGCAATACCAGGCCCAGAGGCCCGCTGCACGGGCTCTCTATTACTAGAGGTTGTATTCGGTTCTTCCGACAACTTCCGAAGCGAAAAGTTAACTTTCTACATCGCTCCATTCCGAAGTGGCTATCAAGCACTACTCGGAAGAGCGGCTTTCGCTCGTTTTAATGCAGTACCGCATTACGCTTCTCTCAAGCTTAAGATGCCCGGTCCACGTGGCACCATCACAGTTACTGGAAATATTGAGCGTTCTCTACGCGCGGATGAACATGCGGCGGCTTTAACAGCCGAGCACTAGACGGCCTCACCAACCAGAATAAACGACAGGTCGTCAAGACCATGAACACGGTTAGACGAGTCCGGCGCATCACTACATATACATGAGATTGGTTTGATGGTTAAACCCTCATAGACAGTACCAGGGGCTTCCCGCGTGTAATCAGGGCTAGTTCGGCTCAACTTGACTTATCTTGAATTTTAATGGCTTATTGATAATAACCAATTTTCTGGCACGCCAACTTTCACATAAGTTATTCTCTTTTACAGATGACAATTGTGCTACACCCGTCCAGGACACAGCACAATGGAGACACAGGCGCAGACGTGTAGTAGGGACCCGCTCAAAGGTTTCTTTTCAGATTAAGACCCTGCATAAACCTTTTTTACTGTGTCTTGTTGTTCACATCCTCCGGATACTCAATACAACTGAGAAGGATGCTGACGTTATTGGCATGTGGCCACGTCAGGATATTGCACGTACCTGGACACTCGGGGTTTATTATTAAGGGCATTGTTCAGCCCGGCATATGTTATAAAGACCGAATACCTTAGGGAGTGTTTGGCGTCGCGAGTTTGGCCTTATATGCATCAACTCCGAATCATGTCTTTGGTCAAATGTTGGGTTTTCCCGGCTCCTGTGTTTTGCTACCTTACGTTCCGCTCTATCGGCTAAGGCGGCACCGGGAGAACTACTGCGATTGTGCCCTGGTTCATCCAGATGAGCACCTTAGTAGAGAAAGCCGAAAACTGACTGTCATGATAAAGCACGAGATTGGTCAACCACTCGATGACTTAGCGGAATCTTCGGGATTCCTCCGCATTAACGAAGGGCCGTTTCCCGGTCATGTACGTACGCGCCCCGTATTCGGACGAGCGCGAAAGTACCAGGGGCTATATAGTAGGCCCAGCATCAAACCCCTATGGCTAAGTGAAAGTGTTAAAGCAATATAGTCCGATTGCCTTGTTCGCTGCGCTACCACCTCCTTCATGGACCAAGACGTTGGATCAAGTGTGAATACGCGTTTTTTGTGAACACCCCCGCATTATATGCGTGGGGGCTGAAGCCAATGACTACAAACTTTCAGGTTATGTACATATATACATAAACGGCCGCACAGGAGGCATCATAATACTTTTAGGAAAAAGTATAAACACAACCTTTATAATTCAATAAAACATTGTTTTTACAATGGGAATACATGTCACTAGAACATAATATTCTTCAAGCACCGAGCCTCTATCGAACGAGCGCCTTCAAGGACTCCTTCAAAGTAGTGCTCGGCAGCTACTCGACCCATGGCCGAACCCTGTGTTGCAATAGTGGTGGCCTCCATCTCTGCCCAGTATGTCTTGACACGGGCAAGTGCCATCCACGCACCCTCTATGCACGCCGACCTCTTCATAGCGTCGATGTGCGGCACAGCACCAAGGAATTGTTGCACTAAACTAAAGTAACTATTCGGCCTTGGCCCTTCCGGCCACAAATGATCCACAACAGATCTCATGGCAAGTCCGGACAAACTATGGAGCTTGGCCTACTCGGCCATTTGCTCATTCAACAGCAGCGGACGCACTGGAGCATGGAGCTGTGACCAGAACAGCTTTTCCACTTCACGATCTTTTTGATCCTTGAAGTACTCGGCCGCATCAGCAGCACTTGCTGCCAAATCCACGTATGCGTCTGCAGAACTCCATAGTTGATCAAGAGGGGCATACTTCGGATCTCCGAACTTAGTCCGCAACAAAAAGGGCTTCCCAGCCGCGATAGCTCCAGCTTGACGCAGCTCCTCCTTTGCCGCTCTGATTTTGGAGCGGGCTTCCTTGGCTGCTACCATGGCCTTCTCCAGGTCCGTCGCCTTCGCTCGGCTTTCTTTTTCAAGAAGCTAGTAACGGTCGGCGACATCTTTCAACTGAACGACCATCTTGGCTATTCTTTGCTTGCTTTGGCAATGAGCGGCCTGTTCGGCCCTCAGCTCTTCGACCGCCTTTAGAGCAGCTGCATTACTATTCCTGGCTTGTTCCTTGGCTCGGGCAAGTTCCATTCGAAGGATCTCCATGGCGGCAGCTCCATATGCAGTCACAACATATTAAAGATACTGGCATCATGCTCCTCATACTATGTGTTGATCACCGGAGAAATCACATACCATGTGCCGAGCCGAGCCGCTTGTTGACAAGCACGATGTCGGCATCTGCCACATCAAATTGCTGCTTCAGCTCGGCAAACTCATCAGTCCGGCTAGCCACCGGACCTTCAGCCACCTGCGCATGACGGCAGCCTGATTATTAACTGGGACTATGATCCTCCATTTGCCGCCGTTCTCGACGGCAACCAGTGTCTTAGGGGCTACTATCTGCATAGGGCACACCTAACTTGTGCGGTACTATCAAAAACATACACTATTTCACATACCTCAAAGCCTTTCAGCAAACTCATAAAAGCTTTGTGCAACCCGCTTTCGGCGGAGGAAATCCTTTCAATCACCGTACCCATCAGCGTACGATGCGCTTCTGAGATGGCCACTTGCTCCAGAAGATTCTTCAGTGCGTCTGATCGCACACCGGACGGTTCCGGACTCTTTTTAGGAGCCGAATACTGAGGACTTCGGGTGGCCAAAGGATTACCCCCTGGCCTTGGCGGATCAGGAGAAACCCTCCGCGATGACACTTCAGGGTCGCCCGCCTCAAGAGGCAGGGTGGCAGGGGGAGGCGTTTCGCTCTCCATCATCTCCGGAAGAAGATCCCTCGAAGATGAACTCTATCGAGAAGGGCTACAACCCGAACTACAAGACATATGCTTCGGTTATTGTCTTCAGAAGTAATGTAGGATATTTTTAGTATTAAGTACTTTTTGTTTACTTACATCTCAGTAGAAGGCAGATCCCCTTGCGGCCACTGTGCGGCAAGAGTACCCTCCGGGGCAGGACCCTCTGGCGAAGGTTTCTTCCCCCGTTTGGAAACCTTTGTTTCCAGGTGTTCAGAGGTGGTTCTCTTCCTTCCTTGGGGAGAAGGAATTTCAGATTCTTCTCCCTGGTTATCCTCCTTCGCAGAGGTTTTAATTCCCCCGGTTTGGATGAATAATGAGTAAGGCCGGCTCTTAGCCTCTTTACTCCCCCCTTTATCTTCCCCTTAGGGCGCCTGATAAGGCGCCAGCTCGAGCATTCTGGCTAGTACCGGATTTGCTGAGCCTTCGGGAAGGGGGGCCGAAAACCTGATCATCTTCGCCTTTGTTACACAGTCCTGGTCAAGGAGCGACTTTTTAGAATAATGTTATAAATAAAAAGACAGTGTGTTCGGCCACGGGATTACTTAATTACTTGGGTATCTGGGCGATTATAGCTCAGACCCGCATCCTCGGTGGTGTTCGGACACTTTATTTGTGGTCCGAAGAACAATTTGTACATCACTTTGAGCGTCATGCTGAGGAACTGCTGGATGGTTCGCGGTCCTTCCGGGTTTAATTCCCTCATACGGAGGGGTCGACGTTTGCAAGGCGGGACTCGACGAACTAGCATGACTTGCATTACCGTGACCAGGCTGACTTCTCTCTCGAGGAGATCTTGGATGCGACTCTGCAATATCGGCACATCATTTACTGGCCCCCAATTCAGCCCCTTGTTGATCCATGACGTCTGTTGTGGTGGGGGGCCCGAGCGAAAGGCAGGGGCGGCTACCCACTTGGCACTTCAGGGAGCTGTGATATAAAACCATTCCCGTTGCCATAAACTGAACACCTCTGGGAAGGAACCCTCTGGCCACAGAACATCAGCACTTTTGCTTATCACGGCACCTCCGCACTCTGCGTGTCGCCCCTCGATCATCTTCGGCTTCACATTGAAAGTCTTGCGCCACAAGACGAAGTGTGGGGTAATGCGGAGAAAGGCCTCACACACGACGATGACCGACGAGATGTGAAGAAGGGAATCCGGGGCTAGGTCATGGAAATCCAGCCCGTAATAGAACATGAGCCCCCAAACGAAGGGATCCAGAGCGAGGCCTAGCCCTCGGAGGAGGTGAGAGATGAATACAACGCTCTTGCCGGGTTCGGGCGTGGGAATGACCTGCCCTCGAGCAGGCAGTCTGTGCGAGATTTCGAGGGTCAAATACCTGGCCTCTCTCAGCTTCTTGATGTCTTCCTCTGTGACAGATGAAGGCATCCACCGACCTTGAAGGTTGGATCCATACATGGTTGAAGTTCTGAAGCGCCTGACCTAAGCCTTGGGTGTTGGAACTCAAGGCGGGGGAAGGATTCGATTGAGTACAAGAGGGAAAAAAGGACAGGCCTTGGCCTCTTTATAAAGAGGGTGAATATCAAGCGTCCTCCTCGTGGCTGTTTGGGACTTGCCTAAAATTGAGGATTCATGCCAACGGGCACGATTGGGTTACCCACGTCCGTATTGATGAGAATCCCGTAATAAGGGGGACACGATCTCTGCTTTGACAAGACGTGTCAAGAAAACCGCCTCGCGATATGTGTAGTGCTGGTTAAGAAAAAAGGTTCGAATAAAGACCGGGCCATGGCATGATGTTGTGTTGCTAAACGTGTCAGCAGATTAGATTTGTGGAAATATTATTCTCTCTACGGTGGTATGTGGAACTTATTTTGCAGAGACGGACACTATTCTTGTGTTCAAAATCTTCTATGGAGTATTCGGAAGAAGAACCCGCCTTGCAATGCCGAAGACAAATCTGCGCACCGGACTCATCGTCATCGAAGCCTGGTTCAGGGGCTACTAAGGGAGTCCTGGATTAGGGGGTCTCCGGACAGCCGGACTATATCCTTTGGCCGGACTGTTGGACTATGAAGATACAAGATTGAAGACTTCGTCTCGTGTCCGGATGGGACATTCCTTGGCGTGAAGGCAAGCTTGGCAATACGGATATGTAGATCTTCTCCCTTGTAACCGACTCTGTGTAACCCTAGCCCCTTCCGGTGTTTATATAAACCGGAGGGTTTAGTCCGTAGGACAACATACAATCATACCATAGGCTAGCTTCTAGGGTTTAGCCTCTACGATCTCGTGGTAGATCAACTCTTGTAATACTCATATCATCAAGATCAATCAAGCAGGACGTAGGGTATTATCTCCATCAAGAGGGCCCGAACCTGGGTAAACATCGTGTCCCCTGCCTCCTGTTACCATCCTCCTTAGACGCACAGTTCGGGACCCCCTACCCGAGATCCGCCGGTTTTGACACCGACACAACCCAATTTTATTTTTGTTCTTTGCTTGTTGCTCCTGTTTAGTAATAAATAATTCATCTAGCTTCTATTATGATTGTGTTTTTATGTTTTAATTAGTGTTTGTGGCAAGTAAAGCCTTTAGGATCTTCTTGGGTGATTATTGTTTGATCTTGCTGATAAAAACAGAAAGTATGCGCTCACGAAAATAATTTTCGTTTTTTACCATAGAGCTATAAAATACCAATTCCAACTGCATTAGATCACTAAACAAATTGCCTAGGACTTCCTAATTTCACAGGATTTTTGGAGTTACAGAAGTGTTCGAGAGTTACAGATTACTACAGACTGTTCTGTTTTTGACAGATTCTGTTTTCGATGCATACTTTGCTTCTTTTCTAGTTTCTATGAATTATATTGATTAATATAAATTGTAGAAATGGTATGGTACAGTAGGCATAATGTGAGAAAAATTATGAATCTTGTCTTGACAGTACCTAAGTGGTGATTTGATTTCTTATACTAACAGAGCTTACGAGTTTTTTGTTAAGTTTTGTGTTGTGAAGTTTTCAAGTTTTGGGTAAAGATTCGATGGACTAGAGAATAAGGAGTGGCAAGAGCCTAAGCTTGGGGATGCCCAAGGCATCCCAAGGTAATACTCAAGGACAACCAAGAGCCTAAGCTTGGGGATGCCCCGGATGGCATCCCCTCTTTCGTCTTCGTTCATCGGTAATTTTACTTGGAGCTATATTTTTATTCACCACATGATATGTGTTTTGCTTGGATCGTCATTTTATTTTATTTTGTTTTGCTTGCTTCTTGAATTTATACAAGATCTTAAATTCTTAAATATTAGAAATTTTTCACATAGTTGCATAATTATTCGACTACTCATTGATCTTCACTTATATCTTTCGGAGTAGTTTGTCATTTGCTCTAGTGCTTTACTTATATCTTTTAGAGCTCGGCAGTGGTTTTATTTTGAAGAAATAGATGAACTCTCATGCTTCACTTTTATTATTTTGAGAGTCCTAAACAGCATGGTAATTTTCTTTGGTTATAAAACTAGTCCTAATATGATGGGCATCCAGGATGGGTATAATAAAAACTTTCTGATAGAGTGCATTAAATACTATGGGAAGCTTGATACTGGATAGTTGTTTTGAGATATAAAGATGGTAATACTAGAGTTGTGCAAGTTGAGTAATTGTGGAATTGAGAAATACTTGTGTTGAAGTTTGCAAGTCCCGTAGCATGCACGTATGGTAAATGTTGTGTGACAAGTTTGAAGCATGAGGTGTTCTTTGATTGCTTTCCTTATGAGTGGCGGTCGAGGACGAGCGATGGTCATCTCCTACCAATCTATCCCCCTAGGAGCATGCGCATAGTGCTTGGTTTTGATGACTTGTAGATTTTTGCAATAAGTATGCGAGCTTTATGACTAATGTTGAGTCCATTGATTATACACACTCTCACCCTTCCATCATTGCTAGCCTCTTCGGTACCGTGCATTGCCCTTTCTCACCTCGAGAGTTGGTGCAAACTTCACCGGTGCATCCAAACCCCGTGATATGATATGCTCTATCACACATAAGCCTCCTTATATCTTCCTCAAAACAGCAACCATACCTACCTATTATGGCATTTCCATAGCCATTCCGAGATATATTGCCATGCAACTTTCCACCATTCCGTTTATTATGACACACTCCATCATTGTCATATTGCTTTGCATGATCATGAAGTTGACATCGTATTTGTGGCAAAGCCACCTTCATAATTCTTTCATACATGTCACTCTTGATTCATTGCACATCTCGGTACACCACCGGAGGCATTCACATGGAATCATATTTTGTTCTAAGTATCGAGTTGTAATTCTTGAGTTGTAACTAAATAAAAGTGTGATGATTTTCATTATTAGAGCATTGTCCCATGTGAGGAAAGGATGATGGAGACTATGATTCCCCCACATGTCGGGATGAGATTCCAGATGAATATATATATGTATATATATGTGTGTGTGTGTGTATAAAGAGGCCAAAGAAGCCCATATATATATATATGTGTGTGTGTGTGTGTGTGTGTGTGTATAAATAGGCCAAAGAAGCCCAAATAAAAAAAGAGGCCATAAAAAAGAGAAAAAAGGCCCAAATAAAAAAATGAGAGGAAAAGAGAGAAGGGGCAACACTTGTGCTTCAAAGTAGCACCATGATCTTCATGATAGAGAGTCTCCTTATTTTGTCACTTTCATATACTAGTGGGAATTTTTCATTATAGAACTTGGCTTGTCTATTCCAATGATGGGCTTCCTCAAAATTCCCTAGGTCTTCGTGAGCAAGCAAGTTGGATGCACACCCACTTAGTTTCTTTTGTTGGGATTTCATATATTTATAGCTCTAGTGCATCCGTTGCATGACAATCCAAACTCCTTGCATTGACATCAATTGATGGGCATCTCCATAGCCCGTTGATTAGCCGCGTCAATGTGAGACTTTCTCCTTTTTTGTCTTCTCACACAACCTCCATCATCATATTCTATTCCACACATAGTGCTATGTCCATGGCTCATGCTTAAATATTGCGTGAAAGTTGAAAGAGTTTGAAAAGGCTAAGTATGAAACAATTGCTTGGCTTGTCATCGGGGTTGTGCATGATGGGAACATTTTGTGTGATGAAAATGAAGCATGGCCAAACTATATGTTTTTGTAGGGATAAGCTTTCTTTGGCTATGTTATTTTGACAAGACATAATTGCTTGGTTAGCATGCTTGAAGTATTATTATTTTTATGTCAATATTAAACTTTATGTAGAATCTTTTCGATCTAAACATTCATGCTGCAATAAAGAAAATTACATTGACAATTATGTTAGGTAGCATTCCACATCAAAATTTCTATTTTTATCATTTACCTACTCGAGGATGAGCAGGAATTAAGCTTGGGGATGCTTGATACGTCTCCAACGTATCTATAATTTTTGATTGTTCCATGCTATTATATTATCCATCTAGGATGTTTTATATGCATTTATATGCTATTTTATATGTTTTTTGGGACTAACCTATTAACCTAGAGCCCAGTGCCAGTTTCTGTTTTTTTCTTGTTTTTGAGTTTTACAGAAAAGGAATACCAAACAGAGTCCAATGGACGTGCCAATTTTTGACGATTTTTATGGACCAAAAGAAGCCCCCGGAGTAAAAGAGTTGGGCCAGAAGAGTCTCGGGCCGTCCACGAGGGTGGGGGCGGGGGGCAGGCCCTACCCCCCGGGCGCGCCTCCCTATCTCGTGGATGACTCGGGGACCCCCCTGACTTGTTCCCGACGCCAAAAATTCCTATAAATACAGAAACCTCTAGAAAATAACCTAGATCGGGAGTTCCGCCGCCGCAAGCCTCTATAGCCACCGAAAACCAATGTAGACCCGCTCCGGCACCTTGCCGAAGGGGGGGAATCCCTCTCTGGTGGCCATCTTCATCGTCCCAGCGCTCTCCATGACGAGGAGGGAGTAGTTCACCCTCGGGGCTGAGGGTATGTACCAGTATCTATGTGTTTGTTCTCTCTCTCTCTCTCCCTCTCTCTTGTTCTTGATTCGACATGATCTTGATGTATCGCGAGCTTTGCTATTATAGTTAGATCTTATGATGTTTCTCCCCCTCTACTCTCTTGTAATGGATTGAGTTTTCCCTTTGAAGTTATCTTATCGGATTGAGTCTTTAAGGATTTGAGAACACTTGATGTATGTCTTGCATGTGCTTATCTGTGGTGACAATGGGATATTCACGTGATCCACTTCACGTATGTTTTGGTGATCAACTTGCGAGTTATGTGACCTCGTGAAGTTATGCATAGGGGTTGGCACATGTTTTTGTCTTGACTCTTCGGTGGAAACTTTGGGGCACTCTTTGAAGTTCTTTATGATGGTTGAACAGATGAATCTGAGATTGTGTGATGCATATCTTATAATTATACCCGCGGATACTGGAGGTGACATTGGAGTATCTGACATTGGGGTTTTGGTTGATTTGTGTCTTAAGGTGTTATTCTAGTACAAACTATAGGATAGATCGAATGGAAAGAATAGCTTCGTGTTATTTTACTACGGACTCTTGAATAGATCGACCAGAAAGAATAACTTTGAGGTGGTTTCGTACCCTACAATAATCTCTTCGTTTGTTCTCCGCTATCAGTGACTTTGGAGTGACTCTTTGTTGCATGCTGATGGGTAGTTATATGATCCAATTATGTTATTATTGTTGAGAGAACTTGCACTAGTGAAAGTATGAACCCTAGTCCTTGTTTCAACGCATTGCAATACCATTTACGCTCACTTTTATCATTAGATACCTTGCTGTTTTTATATTTTCAGATTACAAAAACCTATATCTACCATCCATATTGCACTTGTATCACCATCTCTTCGCCGAATTAGTGCACCTATACAATTTACCATTGTATTGGGTGTGTTGGGGACTTAAGAGACTCTTTCTTATTTGGTTGCAGGGTTGTTTGAGAGACACCATCTTCATCCTACGCCTCCCACGGATTGATAAACCTTAGGTCATCCTGAAGGAAATATGCCCTAGAGGCAATAATAAAGTTATTATTTATTTCCTTATATCATGATAAATGTTTATTATTCATGCTAGAATTGTATTAACCGGAAACATAATACTTGCGTGAATACATAGACAAACTAAACGTCACTAGTGTGCCTCTACTTGACTAGCTCGTTAATCAAAGATGGTTATGTTTCCTAACCATAGACATGTGTTGTCATTTGATTAACGGGATCACTTCATTAGGAGAATGATGCGATTGACATGACCCATTCCATTAGCTTAGCACCCGATCGTTTACTATGTTGCTATTGCTTTCTTCATGACTTATACATGTTCCTATGACTATGAGATTATGCAACTCCCATTTGCTGGAGGAACACTTTGTGTGCTACCAAACGTCACAATGTACCTGAGTGATTATAAAGGAGCTCTACAGGTGTCTCCAAAGGTACATGTTGGGTTGGCGTATTCCAAGATTAGGATCTGTCACTCCGATTGTCGGAGAGGTATCTCTGGGCCCTCTCGGTAATGCACATCACATAAGCCTTGCAAGCATTGCAACTAATGAGTTAGTTGCGAGATGATGTATTACGAAACGAGTAAAGAGACTTGCCGGTAGCGAGATTGAACTAGGTATTGAGATACCGACGATCGAATCTCGGGCAAGTAACATATCGATGACAAAGGGAACAAAGTATGTTGTTATGCGGTCTGACCGATAAAAGATCTTTGTAGAATATGTGGGAGCCAATATGAGCATCCAGGTTCCGCTATTGGTTATTGACCGGAGAGATGTCTCAGTGATGTCTACATTGTTCTCGAACCCGTAGGGTCCGCACGATTAACGTTATGATTACAATTTTATTATGAGTTTATATATTTTGATGTACCGTAGTTTGTTCGGAGTCCCGGATGTGATCAAATACATGACGAGGAGTCTCGAAATGATCGATACATAAAGATTGATATATTGGACGGCTATATTCGGACACCGGAAGTGTTCCGGGTGATTTCGGAGAAAACCGGAGTGCCGGAGGGTTACCGGAACCCCCCCGGGAGAAGTAATGGGCATTATGGGCCCTAGTGGAAAGAGAGAGGGGGCGGCTAGGGTGGGCCGCGCGCCCCCTCCCCCTTTGGTCCGAATTGGACTAGGCGAGGGGGGGGGGGCGGCGCCCCCCTTTCCTTCTCCATCTCCCCCTTCCTTTCCCCCTCCTAGTAGGAGTAGGAAAGAGGGGAGTCCTACTCCTACTAGGAGGAGGACTCCTCCTCCTTGGCGCGCCCTAGGGCCGGCCGGCCTCCCCCCTTGCTCCTTTATATACGGGGGCAGGGGGGCACCTCTAGACACACAAGTTGATCTTCAAGATCGTTCTCTTAGCCGTGTGCGGTGCCCCCCTCCACCATAGTCCTCGATAATATTGTAGTGGTGCTTAGGCGAAGCCCTGCGACAGTAGAACATCAAGATTGTCACCACGCCGTCGTGTTGACGGAACTCTTCCCCGATACTTTGCTGGATCGGAGTCAGGGGATCGTCATCGAGCTGAACGTGTGCTAGAACTCGGAGGTGCCGTAGTTTCGGTGCTTGATCGGTCGGGCCTGAAGACGTACGACTACATCAACCGCGTTGTCATAACGCTTCCGCTGTCGGTCTACGAGGGTACGTAGATTACACTCTCCCCTCTCATTGCTATGCATCACCATGATCTTGCGTGTGCGTAGGAATTTTTTTGAAATTACTACGTTCCCCAACAGTGGCATCCGAGCCTAGCGTGTTGATGTTATATGCACGAGTAGAACACAAGTGAGTTGTGGGCGATATAAGTCATACTGCTTACCAGCATGTCATACTTTGGTTCGGCGGTATTGTTGGATGAAGCAGCCCGGACCGACATTAAGCGTACGCTTACGCGAGACTAGTTCTACCGACGTGCTTTGGACACAGGTGGCTGGCGGGTGTCAGTTTCTCCAACTTTAGTTGAACCGAGTGTGGCTACGCCCGGTCCTTGTGAAGGTTAAAACAACACCAACTTGACAAACTATCGTTGTGGTTTTGATGCATAGGTAAGATTGGTTCTTGCTTAAGCCCGTAGCAGCCACGTAAAACTTGCAACAAACAAAGTAGAGGACGTCTAACTTGTTTTTGCAGGGCATGTTGTGATGTGATATGGTCAAGACATGATGCTAAATTTTATTGTATGAGATGATCATGTTTTGTAACTGAGTTATCGGCAACTGGTAGGAGCCATATGGTTGTCGCTTTATTGTATGCAATGCAATTGCGCTGTAATGCTTTACTTTATCACTAAGCGGTAGCGATAGTCATGGAAGCATAAGATTGGCGAGACGACAACGATGCTATGATGATGATCAAGGTGTCGCACCGGTGACGATGGTGATCATGACGGTGCTTCGAAGATGGAGATCACAAGCACAAGATGATGATGGCCATATCATATCACTTATATTGATTGCATGTGATGTTTATCTTTTATGCATCTTATCTTGCTTTGATTGACGGTAGCATTTTAAGATGATCTCTCTCTAATTATCCAGAAGTGTTCTCCCTGAGTATGCACCGTTGCGAAAGTTCTTCGTGCTGAGACACCATGTGATGATCGGGTGTGATAGGCTCTACGTTCAAATACAACGGGTGCAAAACAGTTGCACACGCGGAATACGCAGGTTATACTTGACGAGCCAAGCATATACAGATATGGCCTCGGAACACAGATACCGAAAGGTCGAGTGTGAATCATGTAGTAGATATGATCAACATAGTGATGTTCACCAATGAAACTACTCCATCTCACGTGATGATCGGACATGGTTTAGTTGATTTGGATCACGTGATCACTTAGAGGATTAGAGGGATATCTATCTAAGTGGGATTTCTTTAGTAATATGATTAATTGAACTTAAATTTATCATGAACTTAGTACCTGATAGTATCTTGATTGTTTATGTTTGATTGTAGATAGATGGCCCGTGCAGTTGTTCCATTGAATTTTAATGCGTTCCTTGAGAAAGCAAAGTTGAAAGATGATGGTAGCAATTACACGGACTGGGTCCGTAACTTGAGGATTATCCTCATTGCTGCACAGAAGAATTACATCCTGGAAGCACCGCTGGGTGCCAGGCCTGCTGCTGGAGCAACACCAGATGTTATGAACGTCTGGCAGAGCAAAGCTAATGACTACTCGACAGTTCAGTGTGCCATGCTTTACGGCTTAGAATCGGGACTTCAACGACGTTTTGAACGTCATGGAGCATATGAGATGTTCCAGGAGTTGAAGTTAATATTTGAAGGAAATGCCCAGATTGAGAGATATGAAGTCTCCAATAAGTTCTATAGCTGCAAGATGGAGGAGAACAGTTCTGTCAATGAGCATATACTCAAAATGTTTGGGTATAATAATCACTTGATTCAATTGGGAGTTAATCTTCCATATGATTGCGTCATTGACAGAATTCTCCAATCACTTCCACCTTGCTACAAGAGCTTCGTGATGAACTATAATATGTAAGGGATGAATAAGACAATTCCCGAGCTCTTCGCAATGCTGAAAGCTGCGGAGGTAGAAATCAAGAAGGGCATCAAGTGTTGATGGTCAACAAGACCACTAGTTTCAAGAAAAAGGGCAAAGGAAAGAAGAAGGGGAACTTCAAAAAGAACAGCAAGCAAGTTGCTGCTTAGGAGAATAAACCCAAATCTGAACCTAAGCCTGAAACTGAGTGCTTCTACTGCAAGCAGACTGGTCACTGGAAGTGGAACTGCCCCAAGTATTTGGCGGATAAGAAGGATGGCAAGGTGAACAAAGGTATATATGATATACATGTTATTGATGTGTACCTTACTAATGCTCGCAGTAGCACCTGGGTATTTGATACTGGTTCTATTGCTAATATTTGCAACTCGAAACAGGGACTACGGATTAAGCGAAGATTGGCTAAGGACGAGGTGACGATGCGCGTGGGAAATGGTTCCAAAGTCGATGTGATCGCGGTCGACACGCTACATCTACATCTACCATCGGGATTAGTATTAGACCTAAATAATTGTTATTTGGTGCCAGCGTTGAGCATGAACATTATATCTGGATCTTGTTTGATGCGAGACGGTTATTCATTTAAATCAGAGAATAATGGTTGTTCTATTTATATGAGTAATATCTTTTATGGTCATGCACCCTTGAAGAGTGGTCTATTCTTATTAAATCTCGATAGTAGTGACACACATATTCATAATGTTGAAGCCAAAAGATGCAGAGTTGATAATGATAGTGCAACTTATTTGTGGCACTGCCGTTTAGGTCATATCGGTGTAAAGCGCATGAAGAAACTCCATACTGATGGACTTTTGGAACCACTTGATTATGAATCACTTGGTACTTGCGAACCGTGCCTTATGGGCAAGATGACCAAAACACCATTCTTCGGTGCTATGGAGAGAGCAACAGATTTGTTGGAAATCATAAATACAGATGTATGTGGTCCGATGAATGTTGAGGCTCGTGGCGGATATCGTTATTTTCTCACCTTCATAGATGACTTAAGCAGATATGGGTATATCTACTTAATGAAACATAAGTCTGAAACATTTGAAAAGTTCACAGAATTTCAGAGTGAAGTTGAAATCATCGTAACAAGAAAATAAAATCCCTACAATCTGATCGTGGAGGAGAATATTTGAGTTACAAGTTTGGTGTACATTTGAAACAATGCGGAATAGTTTCGCAACTCATGCCACCCGGAACACCACAGCGTAATGGTGTGTTCAAACGTCGTAATCGTACTTTACTAGATATGGTGCGATCTATGATGTCTCTTACTGATTTACCGCTATCATTTTGTGGTTATGCTTTAGAGACGGCCGCATTCACGTTAAATAGGGCACCATCAAAATCCGTTGAGACGACGCCTTATGAACTGTGGTTTGGCAAGAAACCAAAGTTGTCGTTTCTGAAAGTTTGGGGCTGCGATGCTTATGTGAAAAAGCTTCTACCTGATAAGCTCGAACCCAAATCGGAGAAATGTGTCTTGATAGGATATCCAAAGGAAACTATTGGATACACCTTCTATCACAGATCCAAAGGCAAGACTTTTGTTGCTAAATTCAGAAAATTTCTAGAGAAGGAGTTTCTATCGAAAGAAGTGAGTGGGAGGAAAGTAGAACTTGATGAGGTAACTGTACCTGCTCCCTTATTGGAAAGTAGTACATCATAGAAACCGGTTTCTGTGACACCTACACCAATTAGTGAGGAAGCTAATGATGATGATCATGAAACTTCAGAACAAGATAATACTGAACCTCGTAGATCAATCAGAGTAAGATCTCCACCAGAGTGGTACAGTAATCCTGTTCTGGAAGTCATGCTACTAGATCATGATGAACCTACGAACTATGAAGAGGCGATGGTGAGCCCAGATTCCGCAAAATGGCTTGAAGCCATGAAATCTGAGATGGGATCCATGTATGAGAACAAAGTGTGGACTTTGGTTGACTTGCCCAATGATCGGCAAGCAATTGAGAATAAATGGATCTTCAAGAAGAAGACTGACGCTGACGGTAATGTTACTGTCTATAAAGCCCGACTTGTCGCAAAAGGTTTTCGACAAGTTCAAGGGATTGACTACGACGAGACCTTCTCACCCATAGCGATGCTTAAGTCTGCCCGAATCATGTTAGCAATTGCCGCATTTTATGATTATGAAATTTGGCAGATGGATGTGAAAACTACATTCCTGAATGGATTTCTGGAAGAAGAGTTGTATATGATGCAGCCGGAAGGTTTTGTTGATCCAAAGGGAGCTAACAAAGTGTGCAAGCTCTAGCGATCCATTTATGGACTGGTGCAAGCCTCTCGGAGTTGGAATAAACGCTTTGATAATGTGATCAAAGCATTTGGGTTTGTACAGAGTTTTGGAGAAGTCTGTATTTACAAGAAAGTGAGTGGGAGCTCTGTAGCATTTTTGATATTATATGTGGATGACATATTACTAATCGGAAATGATATAGAATTTCTGGATAGCATAAAGGGATACTTGAATAAGAGTTTTTCAATGAAAGACCTCGGTGAAGCTGCTTACATATTGGGCATTAAGATCTATAGAGATAGATCAAGACGCTTAATTGGACTTTCACAAAGCACATACCTTGACAAAGTTTTGAAGAAGTTCAAAATGGATCAAGCAAAGAAAGGATTCTTGCCTGTGTTACAAGGTGTGAAATTGAGTAAGACTCAATGCCCGACCACTGCAGAAGATAGAGAGAAAATGAAAGATGTTCCCTATGCTTCAGCCATAGGCTCTATCATGTTTGCAATGCTGTGTACCAGACCTGATGTGTGTCTTGCTATAAGTCTAGCAGGGAGGTACCAAAGTAATCTAGGAGTGGATCACTGGACAACGGTCAAGAACATCCTGAAATACCTGAAAAGGACTAAGGATATGTTTCTCGTATATGGAGGTGACAAAGAGCTCATCGTAAATGGTTACGTTGATGCAAGCTTTGACACTGATCCGGACGATTCTAAATCGCAAACCGGATACATGTTTACATTAAACGGTGGAGCTGTCAGTTGGTGCAGTTCTAAACAAAGCGTTGTGGCGGGATCTACATGTGAAGCGGAGTACATAGCTGCTTCGGAAGCAGCAAACGAAGGAGTCTGGATGAAGGCGTTCATATCCGATCTAGGTGTCATACCTAGTGCATCGGGTCCAATGAAAATCTTCTGTTACAATACTGGTGCAATTGCCTTGGCGAAGGAATCCAGATTTCACAAGAGAACCAAGCACATCAAGAGACGCTTCAATTCCATCGGGGATCTAGTCCAGGTGGGAGACATAGAGATTTGCAAGATACATACGGATCTGAATGTAGCAGACCCGTTGACTAAGCCTCTTCCATGAGCAAAACATGATCAGCACCAAAGCTCCATGGGTGTTAGAATCATTACTGTGTAATCTAGATTATTGACTCCAGTGCAAGTGGGAGACGGAAGGAAATATGCCCTAGAGGCAATAATAAAGTTATTATTTATTTCCTTATATCATGATAAATGTTTATTATTCATGCTAGAATTGTATTAACCGGAAACATAATACTTGTGTGAATACATAGACAAACTAAACGTCACTAGTGTGCCTCTACTTGACTAGCTCGTTAATCAAAGATGGTTATGTTTCCTAACCATAGACATGTGTTGTCATTTGATTAACAGGATCACATCATTAGGAGAATGATGTGATTGACATGACCCATTCCATTAGCTTAGCACCCGATCATTTAGTATGTTGCTATTGCTTTCTTCATGACTTATACATGTTCCTATGACTATGAGATTATGCAACTACCATTTGCCGGAGGAACACTTTGTGTGCTACCAAACATCACAACGTAACTGAGTGATTATAAAGGAGCTCTACAGGTGTCTCCAAAGGTACATGTTGGGTTGGCGTATTTCGAGATTAGGATTTGTCACTCCGATTGTCGGAGAGGTATCTCTGGGCCCTCTCGGTAATGCACATCACATAAGCCTTGCAAGCGTTGCAACTAATGAGTTAGTTGCGAGATGATGTATTACGAAATGAGTAAAGAGACTTGCCGGTAACGAGATTGAACTAGGTATTGAGATACCGACGATCGAATCGCGGGCAAGTAACATACCGGTGACAAAGGAAACAAAGTATGTTGTTATGCGGTCTGACCGATAAAACATCTTCATAGAATATGTGGGAGCCGATATGAGCATCCAGGTTCCGCTATTGGTTATTGACTGGAGACATGTCTCGGTGATGTCTACATTGTTCTCGAACCTGTAGGGTCCGCACGCTTAACGTTATGATTACAATTTTATTATGAGTTTATATATTTTGATGTACCGAAGTTTGTTCGGAGTCCCGGATGTGATCACAGACATGACGAGGAGTCTCGAAATGATCGATACATAAAGATTGATATATTGGACGGCTATATTCGGACACCGGAAGTGTTCCGGGTGATTTCGGAGAAAACCGGAGTGCCGGAGGGTTACCGGAACCCCCCCGGGAGAAGTAATGGGCATTATGGGCCCTAGTGGAAAGAGAGAGGGGGCGGCCAGGGTGGGCCGCGCGCCCCCTCCCCCTTTGGTCCGAATTGGACTAGGAGAGGGGGGGGGGGCGCCCCCCTTTCCTTCTCCCTCTCCCCCTTCCTTTCCCCCTCCCAGTAGGAGTAGGACGAGCACTCCTCCTCCTTGGCGCGCCCTAGGGCCGGCCGGCCTCCCCCCTTGCTCCTTTATATACCTGGGCAGGGGGGCACCTCTAGACACACGAGTTGATTTTCAAGATCGTTCTCTTAGCCGTGTGCGGTGCCCCCCTCCACCATAGTCCTCGATAATATTGTAGTGGTGCTTAGGCGAAGCCCTGCGACAGTAGAACATCAAGATTGTCACCACGCCGTCGTGCTGACGGAACTCTTCCCCGATACTTTGCTGGATCGAAGTCAGGGGGTCGTCATCGAGCTGAACGTGTGCTAGAAATCGGAGGTGCCGTAGTTTCGGTGCTTGATCGGTCGGGCCGTGAAGACGTATGACTACATCAACCGCGTTGTCATAACGCTTCCGCTGTCGGTCTACGAGGGTACGTAGATTACACTCTCCCCTCTCGTTGCTATGCATCACCATGATCTTGCGTGTGCATAGGAATTTTTTTGAAATTACTATGTTCCCCAACAGTGGCATCCGAGCCTAGCGTGTTGATGTTATATGCACGAGTAGAACACAAGTGAGTTGTGGGCAATATAAGTCATACTGCTTACCAGCATGTCATACTTTGGTTCGGCGGTATTGTTGGATGAAGCGGCCCGGACCGACATTACGCGTACGCTTACGCGAGACTGGTTCTACCAACGTGCTTTGGACACAGGTGGCTGGCGGGTGTCAGTTTCTCCAACTTTAGTTGAACCGAGTGTGGCTACGCCCGGTCCATGCGAAGGTTAAAACAACACCAACTTGACAAACTATCGTTGTGGTTTTGATGCATAGGTAAGATTGGTTCTTGGTTAAGCCCGTAGCAGCCACGTAAAACTTGCAACAAACAAAGTAGAGGATGTCTAACTTGTTTTTGCAGGGCATGTTGTGATGTGATATGGTCAAGACATGATGCTAAATTTTATTGTATGAGATGATCCTGTTTTGTAACCGAGTTATCGGCAACTGGCAGGAGCCATATGGTTGTCGCTTTATTGTATGCAATGCAATTGCACTGTAATGCTTTACTTTATCACTAAGCGGTAGCGATAGTCATGGAAGCATAAGATTGGCGAGACGACAACGATGCTACGATGATGATCAAGGTGTCGTGCCGGTGACGATGGTGATCATGATGGTGCTTCGAAGATGGAGATCACAAGCACAAGATGATGATGGCCATATCATATCACTTATATTGATTGCATGTGATGTTTATCTTTTATGCATCTTATCTTGCTTTGATTGATGGTAGCATTTTAAGATGATCTCTCTCTAATTATCAAGAAGTGTTCTCCCTGAGTATGCACCGTTGCGAAAGTTCTTCGTGCTGAGACACCACGTGATGATCGGGTGTGATAGGCTCTACGTTCAAATACAACGGGTGCAAAACAGTTGCACACGCGGAATACTCAGGTTATACTTGACGAGCCAAGCATATACAGATATGGCCTCGGAACACGGATACCGAAAGGTCGAGCGTGAATCATATAGTAGATATGATCAACATAGTGATGTTCACCAATGAAACTACTCCATCTCACGTGATGATCGGACATGGTTTAGTTGATTTGGATCACGTGATCACTTAGAGGATTAGAGGGATATCTATCTAAGTGGGAGTTCTTTAGTAATATGATTAATTGAACTTAAATTTATCATGAACTTAGTTGCTGATAGTATCTTGCTTGTTTATGTTTGATTGTAGATAGATGGCCCGTGCAGTTGTTCCATTGAATTTTAATGCGTTCCTTGAGAAAGCAAAGTTGAAAGATGATGGTAGCAATTACACGGACTGGGTCCGTAACTTGAGGATTATCCTCATTGCTGCACAGAAGAATTACATCCTGGAAGCACCGCTGGGTGCCAGGCCTGCTGCTGGAGCAACACCAGATGTTATGAACGTCTGGCAGAGCAAAGCTGATGACTACTCGACAGTTCAGTGTGCCATGCTTTACGGCTTAGAATCGGGACTTCAACGACGTTTTGAACGTCATGGAGCATATGAGATGTTCCAGGAGTTGAAGTTAATATTTGAAGCAAATGCCCGGATTGAGAGATATGAAGTCTCCAATAAGTTCTATAGCTGCAAGATGGAGGAGAACAGTTCTTTCAGTGAGCATATACTCAAAATGTTTGGGTATAATAATCACTTGATTCAATTGGGAGTTAATCTTCCAGATGATTGCGTCATTAAAAAAAAATTCTCCAATCACTTCCACCTAGCTACAAGAGCTTCATGATGAACTATAATATGCAAGGGATGAATAAGACAATTCCCGAGCTCTTCGCAATGCTGAAAGCTGCGGAGGTAGAAATCAAGAAGGGCATCAAGTGTTGATGGTCAACAAGACCACTAGTTTCAAGAAAAGGGGTAAAGGAAAGAAGAAGGGGAACTTCAAAAAGAACAGCAAGCAAGTTGCTGCTTAGGAGAATAAACCCAAATCTGAACCTAAGCCTGAAACTGAGTGCTTCTACTGCAAGCAGACTGGTCACTGGAAGTGGAACTGCCCCAAGTATTTGGCGGATAAGAAGGATGGCAAGGTGAACAAAGGTATATATGATATACATGTTATTGATGTGTACCTTACTAATGCTCGCAGTAGCACCTGGGTATTTGATACTGGTTCTATTGCTAATATTTGCAACTCGAAACAGGGACTATGGATTAAGCGAAGATTGGCTAAGGACGAGGTGACGATGCGCGTGGGAAATGGTTCCAAAGTCGATGTGATCGCGGTCGACACGCTACATCTACATCTACCATCGGGATTAGTATTAGACCTAAATAATTGTTATTTGGTGCCAGCGTTGAGCATGAACATTATATCTGGATCTTGTTTGATGCGAGACGGTTATTCATTTAAATCAGAGAATAATGGTTGTTCTATTTATATGAGTAATATCTTTTATGGTCATGCACCCTTGAAGAGTGGTCTATTCTTATTAAATCTCGATAGTAGTGACACACATATTCATAATGTTGAAGCCAAAAGATGCAGAGTTGATAATGATAGTGCAACTTATTTGTGGCACTGCCGTTTAGGTCATATCGGTGTAAAGCGCATGAAGAAACTCCATACTGATGGACTTTTGGAACCACTTGATTATGAATCACTTGGTACTTGCGAACCGTGCCTTATGGGCAAGATGACCAAAACACCATTCTTCGGTGCTATGGAGAGAGCAACAGATTTGTTGGAAATCATAAATACAGATGTATGTGGTCCGATGAATGTTGAGGCTCGTGGCGGATATCGTTATTTTCTCACCTTCATAGATGACTTAAGCAGATATGGGTATATCTACTTAATGAAACATAAGTCTGAAACATTTGAAAAGTTCACAGAATTTCAGAGTGAAGTTGAAATCATCGTAACAAGAAAATAAAATCCCTACAATCTGATCGTGGAGGAGAATATTTGAGTTACAAGTTTGGTGTACATTTGAAACAATGCGGAATAGTTTCGCAACTCATGCCACCCGGAACACCACAGCGTAATGGTGTGTTCAAACGTCGTAATCGTACTTTACTAGATATGGTGCGATCTATGATGTCTCTTACTGATTTACCGCTATCATTTTGTGGTTATGCTTTAGAGACGGCCGCATTCACGTTAAATAGGGCACCATCAAAATCCGTTGAGACGACGCCTTATGAACTGTGGTTTGGCAAGAAACCAAAGTTGTCGTTTCTGAAAGTTTGGGGCTGCGATGCTTATGTGAAAAATCTTCTACCTGATAAGCTCGAACCCAAATCGGAGAAATGTGTCTTGATAGGATATCCAAAGGAAACTATTGGATACACCTTCTATCACAGATACAAAGGCAAGACTTTTGTTGCTAAATTCGGAAAATTTCTAGAGAAGGAGTTTCTATCGAAAGAAGTGAGTGGGAGGAAAGTAGAACTTGATGAGGTAACTGTACCTGCTCCCTTATTGGAAAGTAGTACATCATAGAAACCGGTTTCTGTGACACCTACACCAATTAGTGAGGAAGCTAATGATGATGATCATGAAACTTCAGAACAAGATAATACTGAACCTTGTAGATCAATCAGAGTAAGATCTGCACCAGAGTGGTACAGTAATCCTGTTCTGGAAGTCATGCTACTAGATCATGATGAACCTACGAACTATGAAGAGGCGATGGTGAGCCCAGATTCCGCAAAATGGCTTGAAGCCATGAAATCTGAGATGGGATCCATGTATGAGAACAAAGTGTGGACTTTGGTTGACTTGCCCAATGATCGGCAAGCAATTGAGAATAAATGGATCTTCAAGAAGAAGACTGACGCTGACGGTAATGTTACTGTCTACAAAGCTCGACTTGTCGCAAAAGGTTTTCGACAAGTTCAAGGGATTGACTACGACGAGACCTTCTCACCCATAGCGATGCTTAAGTCTGCCCGAATCATGTTAGCAATTGCCGCATTTTATGATTATGAAATTTGGCAGATGGATGTGAAAACTGCATTCGGAAGGTTTTGTCGATCCAAAGGGAGCTAACAAAGTGTGCAAGCTCCTGCGATCCATTTATGGACTGGTGCAAGCCTCTCGGAGTTGGAATAAACGCTTTGATAATGTGATCAAAGCATTTGGGTTTGTACAGAGTTTTGGAGAAGCCTGTATTTACAAGAAAGTGAGTGGGAGCTCTGTAGCATTTTTGATATTATATGTGGATGACATATTACTAATCGGAAATGATATAGAATTTCTGGATAGCATAAAGGGATACTTGAATAAGAGTTTTTCAATGAAAGACCTCGGTGAAGCTGCTTACATATTGGGCATTAAGATCTATAGAGATAGATCAAGACGCTTAATTGGACTTTCATAAAGCACATACCTTGACAAAGTTTTGAAGAAGTTCAAAATGGATCAAGCAAAGAAAGGATTCTTGCCTGTGTTACAAGGTGTGAAATTGAGTAAGACTCAATGCCCGACCACTGCAGAAGATAGAGAGAAAATGAAAGATGTTCCCTATGCTTCAGCCATAGGCTCTATCATGTATGCAATGCTGTGTACCAGACCTGATGTGTGTCTTGCTATAAGTCTAGCAGGGAGGTACCAAAGTAATCTAGGAGTGGATCACTAGACAGCGGTCAAGAACATCCTGAAATACCTGAAAAGGACTAAGGATATGTTTCTCGTATATGGAGGTGACAAAGAGCTCATCGTAAATGGTTACGTTGATGCAAGCTTTGACACTGATCTGGACGATTCTAAATCGCAAACCGGATACGTGTTTACATTAAACGGTGGAGCTGTCAGTTGGTGCTGTTCTAAACAAAGCGTTGTGGCGGGATCTACATGTGAAGCGGAGTACATAGCTGCTTCGGAAGAAGCAAACGAAGGAGTCTGGATGAAGGCGTTCATATCCGATCTAGGTGTCATACCTAGTGCATCGGGTCCAATGAAAATCTTTTGTGACAATACTGGTGCAATTGCCTTGGCAAAGGAATCCAGATTTCACAAGAGAACCAAGCACATCAAGAGACGCTTCAATTCCATCAAGGATCTAGTCCAGGTGGGAGACATAGAGATTTGCAAGATACATACGGATCTGAATGTAGCAGACCCGTTGACTAAGCCTCTTCCACGAGCAAAACATGATCAACACCAAAGCTCCATGGGTGTTAGAATCATTACTGTGTAATCTAGATTATTGACTCTAGTGCAAGTGGGAGACTGAAGGAAATATGCCCTAGAGGCAATAATAAAGTTATTATTTATTTCCTTATATCATGATAAATGTTTATTATTCATGCTAGAATTGTATTAACCGGAAACATAATAATTGTGTGAATACATAGACAAACTAAACGTCACTAGTGTGCCTCTACTTGACTAGCTCATTAATCAAAGATGGTTATGTTTCCTAACCATAGACATGTGTTGTCATTTGATTAACAGGATCACATCATTAGGAGAATGATGTGATTGACATGACCCATTCCATTAGCTTAGCACCCAATCATTTAGTGTGTTGCTATTGCTTTCTTCATGACTTATACATGTTCCTATGACTATGAGATTATGCAACTCCCATTTGCCGGAGGAACACTTTGTGTGCTACCAAACATCACAACGTAACTGAGTGATTATAAAGGAGCTCTATAGGTGTCTCCAAAGGTACATGTTGGGTTGGCGTATTTCGAGATTAGGATTTGTCACTCCAATTGTCGGAGAGGTATCTCTGGGCCCTCTCGGTAATGCACATCACATAAGCCTTGCAAGCATTGCAACTAATGAGTTAGTTGCGAGATGATGTATTACGAAATGAGTAAAGAGACTTGCCGGTAACGAGATTGAACTAGGTATTGAGATACCGACGATCGAATCTCGGGCAAGTAACATACCGATGACAAAGGGAACAAAGTATGTTGTTATGCGGTCTGACCGATAAAAGATCTTCGTAGAATATGTGGGAGCCAATATGAGCATCCAGGTTCTGCTATTGGTTATTGACCGGAGACATGTCTCGGTCATGTCTACATTGTTCTCGAATCCGTAGGGTCCGCACACTTAACGTTACGATGACAGTTTTATTATGAGTTTATATATTTTGATGTACCGAAGTTTGTTCGGAGTCCCGGATGTGATCACGGACATGACGAGGAGTCTCGAAATGATCGAGACATAAAGATTGATATATTGGACGGCTATATTCGGACACCGGAATTGTTTTGGGTGATTTCGGAGAAAACCGGAGTGCCGGAGGGTTACTGGAACCCCCCGGGAGAAGTAATGGGCATTATGGGCCCTAGTGGAAAGAGGGAGGGGCAGCCAGGGTGGGCCGCGCGCCCCTCCCCCTCTGGTCCGAATTGGACTAGGAGAGGGGGGCGGCGCCCCCCTTTCCTTCTCCCTCTCCCCCTTCCTTTCCCCCTCCTAGTAGGAGTAGGAAAGAGGGGAGTCCTACTCCTACTAGGAGGAGGACTCCTCCTCCTTGGCGCGCCCTAGGGCTGGCCGGCCTCCCCCCTTGCTCCTTTATATATGGGGGCAGGGGGGCACCTCTAGACACACAAGTTGATCTTCAAGATCGTTCTCTTAGCCGTGTGCGGTGCCCCCCCTCCACCATAGTCCTCGATAATATTGTAGTGGTGCTTAGGCGAAGCCCTGCGACAGTAGAACATCAAGATCGTCACCATGACGTTGTGCTGACGGAACTCTTCCCTGATACTTTGCTGGATCGGAGTCCGGGGATCGTCATCGAGCTGAACGTGTGCTAGAACTCGGAGGTGCCATAGTTTCGGTGCTTGATCGGTTGGGCCATGAAGACGTACGACTACATCAACCGCGTTGTCATAATGCTTCCGCTGTCGGTCTACGAATGAGGGTACGTAGATTACACTCTCCCCTCTCGTTGCTATGCATCACCATGATCTTGTGTGTGCGTAGGAATTTTTTTGAAATTACTACGTTCCCCAACACATCCACTTGAGGGAAATTTGCTACTATCCTACAAACCTCTACACTTGGAGGCCCAACAACGTCTACAAGAAGAAGGTTGTGTAGTAGACATCATTGGTCCTTGAGCGGTGCCTGATGACGGGTCCGATGAGTTTCCCTCTTGGAGTAGAGGAACAATGGTCGAAGCCGTGAAACGTTCGAAGAACAAGTCTCCTCAAATGCCAGCAACGTAATTCAGGCTCCCGAATCTGATCTGATGACCAGGGGCGTAGCTGTCGATCTGTTCAAGGCGACCAATCAAATTGGAGCACAGAGCGAAGCCGCCGAACACAAAACGTTGACTGGGGAGGAAGGTTTCCTCGGAAACAACATCGTTGTTGATGGTTAAACAAGCCATCGAACCTTCTACCGATGACACAGTGGAACACTCAGTGAAAGCACCAATGTCGGTGTCAAAACCAGTTGATCTCGGGTAGGGGCTCCCGAACTATGTGTCTGAGGATTGAAGGTAACATGAGACAAAGGGGACACGATGTTTACCCAGGTTCGGGCCCTCTTAATGGAGGTAAAACCCTACTTCCTGCTTGATTGACTTTGATGAGTATAGGGGTTACAAAGGTTGATCTACCTCGAGATCGTAATGGCTAAACCCTAGCTGTCTAGCCTATGTGAATTCTAATTGCCTCTACGGACTAAACCCTCTGGTTTATATAGACATCAGAAGGGCCTAGGGTTTTACAGAGTCGGCTTACAGAGAAAGGAAACCATACATCCGGACGCCAGACTTGCCATCCACGCAAAGGAGAGTCCCATCCAGACACGAGGCAAAACTTTCCACCTTGTATCATCATGACCCATCAATCTGGCCCACAGCCCACGGGCCGGACACTTGAGGACCCCATAATCCAGGACTCCCTCAGCCAGCTCCTCCTCTATTGCGTGTACTCTCGAGAATGAGGTTCTTAATTTTAAACAAAGGGCAAGGGAAAATCTAAAATATGCTTGGTATAGAATTTGTAATGCTCATAATAGATCTATTTGTCAGCAATCTACCATTATTCTTCTTCGAAGTTTTTATGTGGGTATAACCACTTGGTATAGATCCATCCTCGATACGATTACCGGTGGGAATTTCTTGATGTGTCCATCTTTGGATGCTTTTAATGCCATGGGAAATCTATTGGGTTCACCACCTATCATTGTTAATGACACAAATTTGACTCTCGGGCATGTTATGAAAAGTTTAGAGGCTATTGAAAAGAAGATGGTTACTGAGGAACAAATTGAAAATTTGGATAAAATAATGCATACTCTTGCTAATAAATTTGGGTCAAAAGTGGGAGAGTTTTTTAAGCTACTAAAGGAAAAGGAAACCGTAATCAATGAATGAATTGAATAAAGCCCCTCTCGGATTGATAAGGTGGAAGAATTTTTTTAGTAACTTAAGCTCCACTTTTTATCGTTAAAACTATTGAAAAAACGCCCATAAAAATTTGCAAGTTTACTCAAGCCATTAAGAACAAGTGTGTCACTTCTAATAAGAACAAGGAAGATCTTAAAATGATTAGTATTCACCCTGAGTTTGGTGAAGTGATAAAAGATACTACTTGCAAGAATGAATTTTTCAATCTCGTTCCTAGGAGTATTGTTATTGAAAATTTATATGCTAAACCTTTGAGGAATGTTGGTTGTGTGACTGAGGAATTGGGAACCAAAGATGACGATACTTGAATCTATGCATTATGCTTAGCTAGGGGCATACAACAATAGCGCTTGTTGGGAGGCAACCCAATGAATAAATTTTATTTTTCCCTTTTTCTTTCTGTTCTTGAGTGTTTGCACAATTATGCTACTGTTATGATTGTTTTTTATATTTTAATTAGTGTTTGTGCCAAGTAAAGACTTTGGGATCATGTTGGGTGATATTTGATTTGATCTTGTTGAAAAATAGAAACTTTTGCGCCGAGTAAAATAATTTTCAATATTCACAGAAGCGCGATCAAATCCGGATTTTTGTACACAAGATTGATATAAAAATTGCCTACGTTGTCCTAATTTTCCAGAATTTTTGGAGTTACCGAACTATACAAAGTTTTCAGATTGCTACAGACTGTTCTGTTTTTGACAATTTTTCTTTGCATTGTGTGCTTATTTTGATGAATCTATGGTTTGTATTGGAGGGTATAAGCCATAGTAAACTTGTAATATAGTAGGTATAATGCAAAAATAAAATATGAATGGGTTTGCAACAGTACTTAGAGTGGTGACTTGCTTTGTTATACTAATGGATCTCACGATGGTTTTGTTGACTTTTGTGTGATTGAAGTTTCAAGTTTTGGGTGAGATCATGATGGATGAAGGAATAAGGAGTAAGAAGCACCTAAGCTTGGGGATGCCCATGACACCCCAATCTATTATCCAAAGAGAAACAAGCAACTAAGCTTGGGGATGCCCCGGAAGGCATCCCCTCTTTCTTCTAATGACCATCGATATTTTACTTGGAGCTATATTTTTATTCGTCACATATCATGATTTTTTCTTGGAGCGTCTTGTATTATATGAGTCTTTTCTTGTTTTTCTTTTTATTTTGTGTCATCTATCCTTGCTGGACACACCTATTTGAGAGAGCCAAAATTATACTATGATTTATTAGAATTGCTCTTTATGCTTCACTTAAACTTTTGAGCTATGGAATTGCTCTAGTGCTTCACTTATATCTTTTTGAGCATGGTATGATTTAATACTTTTGAAGAAATGCTCTCATGCTTCACTTAGATTTATTTGAGAGTTAGTAAAATTCTTGAAGAAATTCTCTCATGCTTCACTTATATTATTTTGAGAGAAGAAAATTTTTATGCTCATGTTCTTCTCTTAAATTTGTTTGAGCTTATCAGAAGTAACATATGAAACAAGTCCCAAAGTGATAGACATTCAAGAGGGATATACTAAAAACTTTCATGAAGATCATTGGACAAAATAAACTTGATTCTTTGTAATAGTTTTGAGATATGATGATAGTGATATGTGAGTGATGTTGGTGAGCAATTATGCTTTAGTAAGAATATTGGGCTTAATGTTTGTGATTCCCTATGCAAGCACGGAAGTCAATAGCTATGCAATGAAATTACATCCTACTTATGGTGCATTACTCGGTGTTAGTTATGCTTAATGCTCTCTTATGTGATTTTTCATTTCTTGGTTGGTTGCTTCTCAATCTATTTGCTAGCCTTCACTTGTACTAAGTAGAAATACTACTTGTGCATCCAAAATTCTTAAACCCAATTTTGCCATAGGAGTCCACCATACCTACCTATATGCAGTATTTTCGTGTCGTTCTAAGCAAATTTGTATGTGCCACCTCGAATTTTCAAAATGAATTTCCTTTTTGTGTGCTCGTACCGCTCATGAAGCGGCATGGTGTGGCTAATATTTTCCATGCTAGATGTGTTATTCTCAAGATGAGTGTTTATTCACTTGTCATTACATGAGAGTATGGCAGTAATAGGGATGCCCAGTCCCAAAATGAACAAGAAATTTACTTTATGTTGTCAAATAATAAATTCCTTGGAAAGTGTTGGTATGGAAGGCACCCGTGGATACGGCAAGCCATGGATGTTGAAAGAATGGTGGAAAAAGGAATAAACTTTATTTTCTGTTTGGGAACCGCCTATGATATATCTAGCATGGAAATTGTTTGGAATTACTCAGTCATTTGTGTTGACGGGAAAAGTATGCCTCTCAAAAAAAATTATCTCTCAATTTTTGCTTTGAGCTCTGGCACCTCTACAAATCCCTAGTTCCCTCAGCGAAGAGCCTTTCTATTTACTTTATGCAATTTTTATTTGAGTCTCCATATTCTCTTATAAAGCACCAACTAAGGGGCATTATGATCGTACTTGAGCATTGGATGTAGATAATATGCGAGTGTGTTTCATGAATGGATCCATGATTGAGCATGATGGGCTAGGGATAACTTTTTTTAGTGTTGGTATTTTGAAAGACATGGTTGCTTGTTGATATACTTGAGTATTGAAATCTTCATGTTAAAACTAGACTATTGCTTTGAACCATATAAAAGTCCAAATGCCCATGCTACAAAAGAAAAGAATATGTGATGAGCATGTTAGGCAACATTTCACATCAAAAATTCTGATTTTATCATTTAACTACTCGAGGACGAGCAGGAATTAAGCTTGGGGACGCTGATACACCTCCAACGTATCTATAATTTTTGATTGTTCCATGCTGTTATGTTATCATTCTTGGATGTTCTACAATCATTTTATAGAAATTCTATATCATATTTTGAGACTAACCTATTGACATAGTGCACAGTGCTAGTTACTGTTTTTTGCGTGTTTTTTACATCACAGAATATCAGTACCAAACGGAGTCCAAACACAGTGAAACTTTTTGGAGAATTTTTATGGACCAGAAGGAACAACATGGGCTAAAGAAGTTCCAAAGGGGTGCCCGGAGGGGGGCACAACCCTCCTCGACGCGCCTGGTGGCCCAGGCGCGCCCAGGTGGGTTGTGCCCACCTCGGTGGCCTTCCGCACCGCCTCTTCGCCCTAAAAATACCCAAATATTCCAGAAACTCTAGGGGAGTCGACGAAACACAATTCCAGCCGCTGCAAGTTCCAGAACCACGAGATCCAATCTAGACACCATCACGGAGGGGTTCATCATCCTCATTGGTGCCTCTCCGATGATGTGTGAGTATTTCATTATAGACCTATGGGTCCGTAGTCAGTAGCTAGATGGCTTCCTCTCTCTCTCTCCCTCTCTCTCTCTCTTTTAGTTCTCAATGCAATGGTCTCTTAGAGATCTATTTGATGTAAATCTTTTTTGCGGTGTGTTTGTTGGGATCTGATGAACTTTGAGTTTATGATCAGATCTATATATCCATGAAAGTTATTTGAGTTTTGATCTATTATATGCATGATTATTTATAGCCTCGTATTTCTTCTTCGAATCTTTGGTTAAGGCCAACTAGATCAATTTTTCTTGCCATGGGAAGAGGTGCTTTGTGATGGGTTCGATCGTGTGGTGTTCTTTCCCAGTGACAAAAGGGGCAGCAAGACATGTATTGATCGTTGCTATTAAGGATAACAAAATGGGGTCTATTCCTACATGAATAGATCTTGTCTACATCATGTCATCGTTCTTATTTCATTATTTCGTTTCTCCATGAACTTAATACACTAGATGCATGCTGGATAGCGGTTGATGTCTGGAGTAATAGTAGTAGATGCAGGCCGGAGTCGGTCTACTAATCTTGGACGTGATGCCTATATATTGATCATTGCCTGGATATCGTCATAATTATTTGAGGTTCTATCAATTGCCCAATAGTAATTTGTTTACGCACCGTGTGCTATTTCTTGAGAGAAGCCACTAGTGAAATCTACGGCCCTCGAGTCTATTATTATCATATTCGCTTTGAGATCTATTTTTATTCGCTTTTATTTTTAGATCTATTATTCCAAAAACCCCAAAATACCTTGCTGCTCTTTTTTGTTACTTATTTTATTACACTTTTTATCGAGATATATTTATCCAATCTATCACAATTTTATCCGGTCGACGTGACAATTTCCTACGTCGTTACCCGTAAGAGGGACTGACAACCCTTCATAAGCGTCGAGTTGCAAGTATTTGTTCTTTGTGTGCAGGTACCGTTTACATAGTGTTGCTTGGTTCTCCTACTGGATTGATAACCTTGGTTCCATAACTGAAGGAAATACCTACCGTAGCTGTACTGCATCATCCCTTCCTCTTTGAGGAAATACCGACGTAGTTCAAGCCTCATAACCCCTCCCTATCCCTCCCCTCCTCCATTGGTAGATGGGCGCTCGACACTGGTGCGGGCCCCCAAGGATGGTGGCAACGGGGATATGGCATCTCCCCCTCGGATGGAGGGATGCGGCTCCCGGGGCGGCGGCCCCGCAGGTGGCGCACGACGCGGCCTGGGCGGCTGCTAGCGTCGGCGGTTGTTGGCGGGCGTCCTTCCATGGCTACGTGGGCAGTGTGGAGGTCGTGTTCTTCGATGTGGTGGCGGCTCCTCGTAGTCCGCCAAGCACCATGGAGAACCTTTTGTTCCTGGTGGCTTCGTCCGCCGTCTCATGGTGCCGGCTGGCCGGATCTGGCATTCGGGTGATGTTCTGGGGGAAACCTCTGGCCGGCGCGGCACCCCTCAAAGTCGATGCCTTTGGCGCCGATCTTCTTCCTGGAGGCTTTGGGGTCGACCCTCCCCCTTCCGCCTCCTCCTTGAGCTTCGGCGAAAGCTGGTACCCCCTGGTTTGGTCACGGACGGCAACTCTATGGCATGCTCCTTCTTTAAGGCCGCGACCGTGATAACCTCTTGGTGGCGGTGTAGTTGGTGACCCTATTCCGAAGTATGATGGCATGGTCTTCCTGCTACATCTTGCTCGGCCTCCCCCGATGCATGGTGATGCCTCTTGGGCCTTCTTCATGGATTCCCGCCTTCGGTTGACAGCACACGTCCTGTGCTCCGTTCTGCTACTGCCGGCTTTGGCTATCGTCTATTTAGTCTTCTGTTGTTAGTGGGTCAGCGTCGTCTGCTTGTCCTGTGGCAGCTCGGGTACCTTATGATGGGCTATGTGGTAGCCACTCTGCTGGTGCCGGTGCGGCACCCATCGATCCTGGCTGAAAGGGTAGCGGCCCTTTGCAACGGCCGAGACAGAGCAAGTGTTCCCCAAGTTTGGCGTGTGGGTGCTACTGGCGCTCAATTCTTGCATGGCGTGGCCTGCCTCCGGTGCTCTTAGGGTATGTTTGGATTGTGGTCAAAGTGTACCCTACCAAAATTTTGGTCATGACCAAATGATTGGTATTTGTTTGGATGGTTGCCAATTATTTGGCATGCCAATGAACTCTAGCCAACTCTAGTTCATTTTTCTTGCCAATGTTGGCCAAATCATTGGCAACCAAAACCTCAACCAATATTTTGGCTAGCCAATATTTTGGTGGGGCAACCTTGGGCATAAACCAAACACACCCTTAGTTGATTAGTTGGTGTAGGCGTAGTGCTGGTCGTCAGCAATGGTGTTGTGCTTGCTCCGGTTGTTTCCATTGTGTTGCTCTACCTTGTACCTTGTATCTTCTTTCCGCTTTACTTTGCATTCATTCCCTTTGTAATGTGGTGCCCCTATAATCCAGGCCGGTTGATGGCTTTGTTAATTTAAAACATGGCTAGGTTCAATCTCTTCTCGGGCTTGGCCGGCGCCTTTTCTCTATAAAATTGATGGCTACCACCAATTAACCTGCTCAGGAATATCATAGCAACTTTACTCACCAGTCCTTTCAAAAGGAGGCCAACAAGTTAAAAGAATATTTCTATTTCTATGTTGTTTCTGCATACTTTTATTAAATTGTCCCTTGCAGCTTTGATGGAAATCAACAGGGTAAACATTTGGCAATCGATCATTTTCTATGAATGTGTTGCTCGAAATATTCGTTTTTCATTAAAACTATATTGGTATTTAAAAAATCATATAAAAGACCCAGTTCTGCATTTTTTAATTCAACTTTTATGCCTGTTGTGGGAAATTTGTCAAAATAAGTTGCGGCGCTGAGTTTGGAACCTGGGTCAACTATACTGGATGTAAGGAACCCACCATTAGCATATATCAACTTTTGTAAAGAAGTGTTGCTAACAATGCTGATTTATCTAATTATTTGAATTTAAATTTACCAAAATTTAAATAAAAATTCCATTGATTTGCCCAACTTTTTTTTGGAATTTTTGATGGTTTTGAGGATTAGCGAAAAAATTGTTTCAAAATTCTAAATCGTGAAATTAACTGTGCATTACATAGTTATGTTGTGATGGATCTACCAATATCAATTTTATGCTATCAGTGTTGGTAAAAAAATTCATAGTGATGATCAAACTTAAAATATTTGACTAGTCCAAATTCTAAGCCGACCTCATGATGGTAATCGAAGGCTAGGAGAGAGACCAGTTATCCAAAAACAACCATGTTTTAACTAGTGCGCCAACATTGTGTCATCATTATATTTCGCTTCGGTTGGCAGTCTTCAAGCTAATATTTTCATGCAATCTAAGCATAAATTAGATGGTTAGGTTCTTTGTGGTGGAAGCATCCCACGAGATTTCAAGTGCTAGAGTTGGCACTAGTGTTCTCATTTTCCTGGATTTATTTCAGGCTTTCTCGAGATGTCTATTCAGTGTGAGATGACGTTCCCATAGACTATGATGCGCCTGTGGTGATTTCGTCAATCTTAAGATGTGATGCCGGCTCAATACCTCGGAAATGCTCATAGGAATAGGGTGTGCACGTGTGCGTTCATAGGATGAGTGTGTGTGTGTGTTGGGGGGGGGGGGGGGGGGAGGGGGGTATTTACGGCCGTACCATGTTTAAAAAAAGCTACTATTTTCCTTTGAGTAATTTTTTGCTGAAACTCACACTACTATATGGATCAACGATTAGTCTTCCACTTCCTGTGTAAAGAAATATAACTCGGAAATCCAATATGGCTCCCGGGTGCATGTGCTCCTGCACATGAAAATTATTTTTGACCTGTCAAAAAATACCAACAAAAATTCTATGCGTTCATTGTCACATTCAAATGCTATCTACAAATTTTGAAGCAAAAAGGTTAAGCATTTTGGCCTATGAAAAAAATTGAACACCAAATGTTACTCACAAATTTGTTATCTTCTCCGATGAAACACTGCTGCTCCGTTCCGCATGTGAATCGTCAAGCATGTTTGCGACACTAACACAAACATCTGCAAGAAAAAATCCTGAATTTCATGAAAACATTACTATTTTTTCTGGTTATATTTCACACGGGAGCATGTGCTCCCTGGAGCCAAAATGCCTCCCCCAATATAAGATGTATCTTTACGAAGGGAGTACAATATTTGAACAAACATGTTTTCAAAAACAAGTTACTAGGATAGTTCTAGATGATTTGCGTAGTGCCTCGTGAGCCGCTCCTATGACTCACAAGGAAATTCCCCGTAGCCACCTCTTTCCTCCAAATACCACCGCCGCCCACCGACCTACGGCCGTGGTGGAGCCTCGCTACCACCTCCCTGTACGCTCACCTTATGATCACCCTAGCGGCAACTGAAGAAACCATGGGGGCCAATGGTCGTTGGGGCATCCACATCGCCAGGTCCTGACCGGTAGATATCCTGTGCTTCTGCGTGCGGGGGTTATGGCTTGGGGTCTGGCTTTAAATCTATCCATGAACTCTTTGTGGAAATTATGTGTCCTGCAATAATATTCAAATTACTTAAAATTATTATTATTCGGAATACCTCATTACAGAATTACACATGTATTTATGCATGGAATTACTTTACATGCTTATTATGAAATTATTACTTCTTGGAATGTACTTACGTAATATATACTTAAGGAAGTTGGTTGATTATTAGTGGAATACAAATATACTATTTATATTGAAAAGACTATCTGGGTACACTGATAATTGGAAGGAGCTAAATCGTATAGTTAGAGTACAACCCTAATATTGATCTACATAATGAGATGAATTTACACTCTATTGTGGCGCGTTGCTTACAAGTCTGTGCTCCGAGGACGCAAGGGATGGAATCCGTTAACAGACAAATATGACCATGGTTGCTAATTTGGTCGGGACTCTATCCCGGAAACTAGTTAAAAACCTAGGAATCTTATATGTATAATAGGTGGACTCTTTGAAAACACAATATAACAAGGTCCCTACCCCTAGTCTCACATATGCAAATTGTGAACGTCACCATAGATAAGCGCAGCGGAATAGAGGGTAGACAACAAACCCTAAATTCTAACATTGGTATCAAAGCTAGGTCGAAGGGTCGCCGCCACCATCCTGATCTGCCATGCAAGGTTCATCCGCTGGGTGATCCGGCTACCATCGGGACAATCGCTGATTCGTCGTGTAAATCTGCCGACTTGGGTTGCCGCTCATCCACTGCGTGCTAGCCTCTCTCAGATTGATTTATCGCCTCCGCTTTTTCGCTGCTTTGGTTGTTCCCGCCAACCCGATGCTATGTCCTACTCCCGCGGCGCTGTCTGTTGTTTCATCAAAAGTAAAAAATTCTGCGCGTAGTCGAATCCCAAACTCCTGTGTTGGGCAAGCTCCAGATCGCTGGAGTATTTGAGTTCGATCGGGGAGATAAGGTGTACTATACTACTACTAAGTAGGAACATATCGATATATCTGCATGTGCGATCCGAAGCACGCCAAGATTTGCTGCCGGAAATTGTTAACGGATTTGTTTGTTATTTTAATCAGATCTGGAACTTAAAGATTTACTTGGCATCATGTAACAGTCACATGTGGTCCCCGCGGCGCTCCGTCAGGACATTCAGAAGTTTGCTGCACACACATACACGGATGCAGGGACAGCTATTACATGATTAAACTCATCTCTATGTGACATCAACTTGGCAGCTTGCGAACAGAAAATATCCACTCGACAACTTGCCAAGCTGAACGAGCAACTGCTCGGAAACTGCAGGTCACGCCCACGCTCGCTGCCGCTGCTATCTGCGTCTTCAAGAACAACAATTTTCTTTTGAAAATTACTAGAATTTCATGGCATTCACTGAAGGAAACAGATGGAATTTATGTTGTTAATCAAAGTGCCTAACATCTAGCCAACTGCATGGCCAACCGGTCGGCTGGAAGAACCACATGCACTTTTGCAGAAGCTAGTGCCATGAGAGAAGGGATGTAAATTACCAATCCTAACTAGTATCTATTAATTATTTTATTTTATATTAACAGACTAACTTGTTTGGTTGCTAATCCACTACATGTAAATCATAGCAAGGAAAATATTTCTACTCCTTGGAAGAAATTTAGGAGGACTAGGGATTACATGTGTGGATGGACTGCACCGAGCAAACAATTACATACTAAAAATTGCTATGGTGGAAATATTGTCTGGAAAATTACACATAAACTGGACAGGGATTTGGGAGAAGTACTCCCTCCGCCCCAAAATTCTTGTCTTAGATTTGTCTAGATACGGATGGATCAAGTCACATTTCAGTATTAGATACATCCGTATCTAGACAAATGTAAGACAAGAATTTTGGGACGGAGGGAGTATTATTATTGAGCAACACTTGTTCGTAGATGTTTGTGGAGGAAGATGAGAGTCACTCCGAGGACAAGGAAATTTGCTCTTCATTTGTTGGCATGCCTAATGATAATATTTGCACTATATTTATTTATTTGGGGCTACTTTTTCATATAGTTGGATTGTGGCTATGTCTTATTGCTGGAATACAATAGTAATTTTATTGACATGCTAACAATACCAAAGGAAATTATATATATCGATGTGCTTTGTCATTGCTCCTAAGTCTTATACACTTTGGAATTGGAAGTTTTGGCATGAAACTCCCTTGTGGAAGAAAAGTATTATTATAGGAGACTCATGCAACTTCAATGTGAAGGGATTTAATTTACTGTTGTATCTTGGAACCCATTCAGTATGTAATACAAATTGGGAAAGGAAGAGAGGAAATATTGCTCAATAATAAAGTTAGTGCATTACAAAATTTCATACAATGGTCTATTATTTCTTCATGGTCGAAGTTAGCAACCCAAATTGTTCTTTGGGGAGGATAACTACATACAGAGGAATACTGATAATGGGAACACATATCTGGATTTTTTTTGTCATGGACGACTTGGTCACATATCGTAGAATCGAATCGAGTGGCTTACTAATTCTGGAATTTGAAAATTTAGTGGGATTTGGTTTTCTGAAGCACACATATAATGGGTATTGACTTGCACGCCTTTTCTTAATAAGGTGGAAGAAGATAAAAGCTTCACGTCATTTATTTATTTTCTTCGGATATACATACGGTATTTTTTGGATACTCCCACTGGAGGTCAGATTATTCATTTCATCTCACTCTTCAGTGATTACACTTTTATATGGTTATGTTTATCTTTTATTATACAAGTCGTAATGTTTTATTGTGCTGGTCACATGTTATACTGAAGTGGAAAATCAGTTGATTAAATAATATCATAGTTTTAACAAATGATTGGTGGGGAAAGCACTCTTCAAGAATATATCGTTTGTATGTAAAGAGCATGGAACTATTCACCATTGTAATACACCATACACCCCAAAATTGAATGGAGGAATTAAATATAATTATTTTTGTAAGAAGCATTACATATTATCATTCGTTTGTTTCTCTCTCCATCTAGCACAGTCACTCCTTATGGTTTGTAGACTGGAAGGAAGTCATTTATTTTGACAGCAAATTTCAAGTACTACAAAGCACACACCAGGAATTTGTTAATTGTTCTTCTAGTGGATCAAGGTTCTGTTTTTTGATATGTAAAAGGAAAACTGGTGGAAAGTGGGTGCACAAATATTTTGATGGATATTGGTGGAATTATTCGCGAACATACTGGAATATAATCTTAACCGAAATAAAACTACAAGTGAAACTCCCGATACTAACATGCTTAGGATAAGTGTGATGAATTAGCTTGGAATATCATGTTTGGATAAATTTTATGTGTTGTTTGGGGATGTCAATCTAAATTGAAGAGGAATCACTAAATTCTCTTAAGAATGTTTTTTTTTGCATCAACGTCAACTATGGGTGGGAGAATTGCAGGAAGGAATAAACTCAAATGAGGAAGATCATAGTTTGGAAACTTAATATCATACCAAGTAACCGCAAGCCTATTGTCTGGAAGTGAACCTTTTTTGTCAGGAAATTTGGCTCACTGGAATATTATAATGTCACTCTTGTTATTCAATTCTTCAGACAAAGGGAAATATACTTTGTGGAAACTCTCTCCTGGAATTTTGGGAAAGAGGGACTAAAGACATGGTTTGCTAATTGAATACATTAATATATGGTCTTATAACAAGCTTCACATCAATGGAATAGGTCATATGGTTTTCTAAATGAAGTAATGTGGTCATTTACAAATGTAAGTGTAAAATATTTTGCATTATTATTGTATACGTTAACATTATTTTGTTGTTTGCAATGATAAAGTCACATTGATGGAAGTGAAAGCTTGATCAGGTTTTCACTTTCATATGAAAGGAACATTTGAAGATTCCTATGTTTTAGGAGTGGAACTACATAGGATATGTGTTGAAATGTTTCCTATGGAAAATTGCAAACTTATTAAAGTACCTGGAACCAAGCTCAGCAATGAATTATGTTCGAACTCCTGAGGACAAAGGGATGCTAATGGCACTGAAATTTAATGTATCTTCATGATACAATCATACATTAGCTTTTGGAATTTATGCTGCATTCAAACAGTTGAAGGAAAGACGAGTAGCTAAGGGAATCTCACACATCACATAAGATTGTGGAAAGTGCATCACAACTTGTGACTTGTTTTGGAATTTATATTAATGGTAAACACATTGAGGAAGCAATTACTGTATCTATGAGATGAGAAATAAGTCCAGGTATGCGTATTCAATTATTATTTTTAGTACTAATATGGTGCAGGTTCACTAACAGAAGTTGGGAACTTAAACATGTTTAATGATGGAACTTCATTTACTGATTGAATTTGATATTTATGTGGTTTTGAAAATTTATTCAACACGATTATCACTAACCGAAGTCGGGAACTTAAACATGTTTAATGATGGAACTTCATTTACTGATTGGATTTGATATTTATGTGATTTTGAAAATTTATTCAATAGGATTATCATATATTTTGACTCAATGTGGAATTATTCACATTGTTGACATGTGTGATTGAAAATAATTGATGCAGAATTTCACTTGAGAAAACAAAATAGTAAAGGTGCCTATAAAGGTGTAATTACACTCGAGGAAATAATACTCGAGGGACAGCTAAGCTGGAATAACTAAGTGGAAATCAATGTCTCGAGAGATCTTGGGTATCACAGCAAGCAAACATATTGAGGGAATGTATCACCATATATATCTTTTCTACATAGTGTTAATATGATTGCCGATCCCTTGACTAAGCCTCTTAGCCGGGAGGTATTTCGTAAGCATGCTAAGACAATGGGTTTATGGATATTTGAATGATTGTTTGGGATAAGTGGGAGATGTTGGAATTATGTGTCCTACAACTATATTTGAATTACTTGAAATTACTATTATTCAGAATACCTTATTATGGAATTATACATGTATTTATGCATGGAATTACTTTACATGTTTATCATGGAATTATTACTTGGTGGAATGTACTTACATAATATACACTTTCGGAAGCTGGTCGATTATCAGTGGAATATAACATACTATTTATATTGAAAAGACTTCCCGGGCACACTGATAATTGGAAGGAGCTAGATCATATAGTTAAATTACAACACTAATATTGATCTACATAGTGAGAAGAATTTACACTCTATTATGGTGCGTTGCTCACCAGCATGTGCTCTGGGGACGCAATGGGTGGAATCCATTATAGACAAATCTGATCATGGTTGATAATTTAATCTGGATTCTATCCCAGAAACTACTTAGAAAAAGACTAGGAATCTTATCTATATAAGAGGTAGACTCTTTGAAAAACAGTATAAGAAGGCCCTACACCCAAGCCTCAGATATGGAATTGTGAGTGGCACCACAGATAAGCGCACAGGAATAGGGGGTAGACCGCAAACCCTAAAATTTTGAATATTCTTTTGAGATCAATTTGGTTTCTTTGCTGCATAATTCTTATACATATATGCTCTCTGATTTATTTTTCTTTCTTTGGACAAGTTTGATGAATAATCTTCAGGAGGGGGTTGTGTATGTTGGTTGGGTTCAATCTTGCAAGTAATCCACCTAGTGACAGAAAGTGGAATGATTGCATAGTTGTCTTCTGAACGCATGGTGAAGACAATATATCATCATCATCATCATCATCACACTTAATGCAATACTCTGTTCTTTATGTAATACTTTTATAAACATTCTAGCTAGCAGTATTGGGGTGGAGCGTTAGCTCTAAATGCAGTTGGATTAACGGTCTATGGATGTCTAGACATAATGCCTAGATGCAATTATAGCAATGTATAATTATACTCATAAAAGCTACAAAATTGATACAAAACTGTAACTTGTTGATCACACCTTATTATTTCTTTTGAAGAGAAATCATTAGTGAACCTATGGATCCTAGTTCAATGTTTCCCATTGCATACAACCTCAATCATCTCGTTCTTCCTCTCTTTACAATTAGGATCGACCATTTATTTTTCTTGAAATCATAATCTTTCAACCACAATTTGCATTAATCCTTGTAACTAGCAAGGCTAGTAAGATTGACAATCTTACTAGTTTCATTGGGGGCCAAGGGTGGTTTTATGTTTGTGTGTGCAGGTACTAATCACTGGCTATAGTTGAAAGATCCTACTAGTTCAATAAACCTTAATTTTATCCACTTTGAGGGAAAATTGTTGCTTGATACAAACCATTGCACTTGGAGCCAACACGTTCCTAGTTGAGAGGAAGCAACATTCCTAGTGCCTGATGATAATTCAACACTCGATGTCCCTTTGTTGAACCCTTGAAGTTGACAAGGGCAGACAAAAAGCAGAGAATGAGGGCAGGATTATGTAAATACATGGGTTTGAGTTAGGGTTTTGGTTAGGTCTGGGGTGTCAGAGTCCGACGTGACGGACATTCGGACTACCTGGTGCTCCCTCCGATTTGGGGCCGGTCCTTGGGATTTAGGACGTCCGAATATGTCTAACCCGATATTGAATGACTAAAAATGTCCAAATGGCACGATCTAGACATTTTGGGGCATTTTGATGATCCGTGTTGAAGAAAACCTTATTGAACAAAGTTATGATGGAACCAACTATCAAAAAGTTCCTAAGGGCATCTACAGTCGCTCCCCTTCAATTTGGCTCCTCAAACAACCATGGACGAGTCCGGTCATTGTCCGAGCATGTTCATTCTAAGCCCACATTTGTTCATGCATGCAGCCATATCCCCACTTTGTCCACAAATTGACCGGTCATATGTATATCATTGGCGGAGATGAAGAGGGAGAGAGAGAGAGAGAAAAGAGAAAGAAAAAAGAAAAAAAAGAAAAGATGGTCCAGCGTGGATGCATCCTATTTGATGGACTAACCAGACACTGCTCGACGCGTCCGCCAGCCCTAATATCCTCCCCATATATTTACTGGATACGAGAATAGGGGTCAGTCGGACATACATAACAAAGTGATGGGTTTGATTAGGTTATCTTTTTTCTTCACTCTTTTAGCCGAATAGTGATTGGGCTGCTCATCTGAATTTGTAAGAAAGATATGAGAGTCGGGCTACAGATGCTCTAGGCACCCCAAACCAGTCTCAAACACCTGGGCGGACAGCCCGGTCATTGACCATTCACGAAAATACGAACCAGATGGGTGCCTCCACCGGGCCTCAAATGCCCGGACTGACCGGCACCCCTCATATCTAGCCCAAATATGGGGCGGATATGGTGGCGACGGGCGCGTCCACCACGTCAGACTGATGCTTGGTCCCACAAGAAAATTGTCCGAAACCCGGATGCCTGAACCTCGTCTCTCTCGTTGGACCGATCGCGCCACGTGGTGATGTACCAGCGGGCCGCGTAGTGCCTAGCCCCGCTATTTAAGTTGACTGCCGGCACAAAAACCCTACCGTCCACATCCCCTCCGGTCTGCTACCGCTGCCACTTTCCATTCCCCATCCGCCACCACAGTAGCTATGCCCCCACGCTGCCGGGTAAGGAGCTACCCATATCTAAAGCCGATGCGCCGGTTGTAGCTCCTTGAGAAATTCTAGAGAAGGCACGGAGCCCAGATCGCCGCGGGGCTACCTCCGGATGCAGTGGATCCGAAGGGAGGACTTCAAGGAGGAGATGGAGGAGGATGTGGGGGACGGTGGGGGCATGGATCTGCAGGCAGAGCAACATGCCATCCTCGATTCCCAATGCTCGGAGTTAGATGTGGAGGTCAGACGTCGTTGTTGGCAGGAAATGGAGGCGGAGCATGCCACGGAGGAGGAGGAGGAGATGCTTGTGTACATGGATGAGGTCGAGGAGGAGGAGGAGCCGGAGCCGTCCTACTCGCCCGTCTACCTGGCGCCCGGCACCAAAGTTGTGGACATCTCCGACAATGAATCGCAGCTAGGGTGTCATAGTACGTAGGTTTATTTTGCATGGTTTGTATGTATCTAGGGAATGATCTATGAAAGATCGAATGCAGTGAGCAAATTGTTGGGGATCATAGCAGAAATTTAAAATTTTCTACGCATCACCAAGATCAATCTATGGAGTAATCTAGCAACGAGGGGAAGGGGAGTGCATGTACATACCCTTGTAGATCGCTAAGCGGAAGCGTTGCAAGAACGCGGATGAAGGAGTCGTACTCGCAGTGATTCAGATCGCGGTTGATTCCGATCTAAGCGCCGAACAACGGTGCCTCCGCGTTCAACACACGTGCATCCCGGCGACGTCTCCTACGCCTTGATCCAGCAAGGGGAGAAGGAGAGGTTGGGGAAGACTCCGTCCAGCAGCAGCACGACAGCGTGGTGGTGGTGGAGGAGCGCGGGACTCCAGCAGGGCTTCGCCAAGCACTACGAGAGACGAGGAGGGAGAGGGGTAGGGCTGCGCCAACATGGAGATCGAATCATGTGTTGGGCTTCCCCTTTGCCTCCACTATATATAGGGGGAGAGGGAGGGCTGCGCCCCCACCTAGGGTCCCCACCCCAAGGGGTGCGGCAGCCCTAGATCCCATCTAGGGTGGCGGCCACAAGGGGAAGAGGGGAAGGCGCACCTGGGGTGGGCCTTAGGGCCCATCTGCCCTAGGGTTTGCCCCCTCCCCTCTTTGAGGCGCCTTGGGCCTTGGTGGGAGGCGCCCCATCCCACCTAGGGGCTGGTCCCTTCCCACTATTTGCCCATGTAGGCCTCCGGGGCTGGTGGCCCCACGTGGTGGACCCCCGGACCCCTCCTGTGGTCCCGGTACACTACCGGTGATGCCCGGAACACTTCCGGTGGCCAAAACCATACTTCCTATATGTCAATCTTTACCTCCGGACCATTCCGGAACTCCTCGTGATGTCCGTGATCTCATCCGAGACTCCGAACAACATTCGGTAACCGCGTACATACTTTCCCTATAACCCTAGCGTCATCGAACCTTAAGTGTGTAGACCCTACGGGTCGGGAGTCATGCAGACATGGCCGAGACAACTCTCCGGTCAATAACCAACAGCGGGATCTGGATACACATGTTGGTTCCCACATGCTCCACAATGATCTCATCGGATGAACCACGATGTCAAGGATTCAATCAATCCCGTATACAATTCCCTTTGTCTATCGGTACGATACTTTCCCGAGATTCGATCGTCGGTATCCCGATACCTTGTTCAATATCGTTACCGGCAAGTCTCTTTTCTCGTTCCGTAACACATCATCCCGTGATCAACTCCTTGGTCACATTGTGCACATTGTGATGATGTCCTACCGAGTGGGCCCAGAGATACCTCTCCGTTACACGGAGTGAAAAATCCCAGTCTCGATTCATGCCAACCCAACAGACACTTTTGGAGATACCCGTAGTGTACCTTTATAGCCACCCAGTTACGTTGTGACGTTTGGCACACCCAAAGCACTCCTACGGTATCCGGGAGTTGCACAATCTCATGGTCTAAGGAAATGATACTTGACATTAGAAAAGCTTTAGCATACGAACTACACGATCTTGTGCTAGGCTTAGGATTGGGTCTTGTCCATCACATAATTCTCCTAATGATGTGATCCCATTATCAACGACATCCAATGTCCATGGTCAGGAAACCGTAACCATCTATTGATCAACGAGCTAGTCAACTAGAGGCTTACTAGGGACATGGTGTTGTCTATGTATCCACACATGTATCTGAGTTTCCTATCAATACAATTCTAGCATGGATAATAAACGATTATCATGAAGAAGGAAATATAATAATAACCAATTTATTATTGCCTCTAGGGCATATTTCCAACAGTCTCCCACTTGCACTAGAGTCAATAATCTAGTTCACATCGCCATGTGATTAACACTCATAGGTCACATCGCCATGTGACCAACATCCAAGAGTCTACTAGACTCAATGATCTAGTTCACATCACTATGTGATAAACACTCAAAGAGTTCTGGGTTTGATCATGTTATGCTTGTGAGAGAGGTTGTAGTCAACGGGTCTTGCCATATTCAGATCCCTATGTATTTCGCAAAACTTTATGTCATATCGTAGATGCTCCTACCACGTTCCACTTGGAGCTATTCCAAATTGTTTCTCCATTATACGTATCCGGTATCTCTACTCAGAGCTATCTGGATAGGTGTTAAGCTTGCATCGACGTAACTCTTTACGTCGAACTCTTTATCATCTCCATAACCGAGAAACATTTCCTTATTCCTCTAAGGATAATTTCGACCGCTATCTGGTGATCCTCTCCTAGATCACCTTTGTACCCTCTTGCCAGACATGTGGCAAGGCACACATCAGGTGCGGTACTTCAGCATGGCATACCGTATAGAGCCTATGACAAAAGCATAGGGGACGACCTTCGTCCTTCCTCTTTCTTCTGCCGTGGTCAAGCTTTGAGTCTTACTCAACTTCACACCTTACAACTCAGGTAAGAACCCCTTCTTTGACTGATCTATTTTGAAATCCTTCAAAAACATGTCAAGGTGTGTGTTCTTTGAAAGTATCATCAAGCGTCTTGATCTATTTCTATAGATCTTAATGCCCAATATGTAAGCAGCTTTATTCAGGTCTTCCTTTGAAACTCACTCTTCAAACAACCGTTTATGCTTTCCAGAAACTCTATATTATTTCGGATCAACAATATGTCATCCACATATACTTATCAGAAATGTTGTAGTGCTCCCACTCACTTTATTGTAAATACAAGTTTCTAGCAAACATTGTATAAACCTAAAAGCTTTGATCACTCCATCAAAGCATATATTCTGACTCCGAGATGCTTGCTCTAGTCCATAGAAGGATCGCTAGAGCCAGCATACCTTTTAGCATCCTTAGGATCGACAAAACTTTGATTATATCACATACAACTCTTTCTTACAAAAACTGGTAAGAAAACTTGTTTTTGACATCCATCTGTCAGATTTCATAATCGAAAAATACAGCTAATGCTAACATGATTCCGACGGACTTAAGCATCGCTACGGGTGAGAAATTCTCATCGTAGTCAACTCCTTGAACTTGTGAAAAGACTCTTTCCCACAAGTCGAGCTTCATAGACGGTAACATTACCGCCCACGTCCGTCTTCTTCTTAAAGATCCATTTATCTCAATGGCTCGCTGATCATCGGGAAAGTCCACCAAAGTCCATACTTTGTTCTGATACATGGATCCTATCTCGGATTTCATGGCCTCTAACCATTTGTCGGAATATGGGCCCACCATCGCTTCTCCATAGCTCGTAGGTTCATTGTTGTCTAACAACATGATATCTAAGACAGGATTACCGTACCACTCAGGAGTAGTACATATCCTTGTCGACCTACGAGGTTCGATAGCAACTTGATCCGAAGCTTCATGATCACTATCATTAACTTCCTATTCAATAGACGTAGGCTCCACAGAAAACATCTTTCTGTGTTGCATCACTCTCTGGTTGAAGTAAAGGTTCGACAACCTCATCAAGTTCTATCTTCCTGCCACTCAATTCTTTCGAGAGAAACTCCTTCTCGAGAAAGGACCCGTTCTTAGCGACAAACAATTTGCCCTCGGATCTGAGATAGAAGGTATACCCAACTGCCACCTTTGGGTATCCTATGAAGATGTGTTTGTCTGCTTTGGGTTCGAGCTTCTCCGGCTGAAGCCTTAAGCATCGCAGCCCCAAACATTAAGAAACGACAACTTTGGTTTCTTGCCAAACCAATGTTCATACGGCGTCGTGTCAACGGACTTATATGGTGTCCTATCTAAAGTGAATGCAGCTGTCTCTAATGCATAACCTCAAAATAATAGCTGTAGATCGATAAGAGACATCATAGATCGCACCATATCTCATAAGGTTCGATTACGACGTCCGGACACACCATTACACTGTGGTGTTCTAGGTGGCTTCAACTGTGAAACAATTCCACAATGTCTTAAGTGTTTGCCAAACTCATAACTCAGAAATTCTCATTGATCAGATCGTAGGAATTTGATCTTCTTGTTATGATGATTCTTAACTTCACTCTGAAATCGCTTGAACTTTTCAAACGTTTCAGACTTGTGCTTCATTAAGTAAATATACCTATATCCACTCAAATCGCCAGTGAAGATGAGAAAATAGCGATATCCACCGCACACTTCAATTCTCATTGGATCACACGCATCAGCATGTATGATTTCCAACAAGTCACTTGCCCGTTTCATTGTACCTGAAAACGGGGTCTTAGTCATCCTGCCCATGAGGCATGGCTCGCATGTGTCAAGCGATTCAAAATCAAGTGACTCCAAACAACCATCGACATGGAGTTTCTTCCTGCATCTTACGCCAATATGACCTAAGCGGCGGTGCCACAAGAAAGTGGTACTATCATTATTAACTCTACATCTTTTGGCGTGAACATGTGTATTACCACGACCGAGATTCAATGAACCATTCACATAGGGTGCATGACCATGAAAGGTATTATTCATGTAAACAGAATAACCATTATTCTCTAATTTAAATGAATAACCGTATTGCAATGAACATGATCTAATCATATTCATGCTCAACGTAGACACCTGATAACATTTATCTAGGTTCAATACTAATCCCGAAGGCAGATGGAGCGTGCGATGGTGATCTCATCAACTTTGGAAACACTTCCAACACACATCGTCACCTCGCCCTTAGCCAATCTCCGTTTAGTCCGTAGCTTTTGCTTCAAGTCACCAATAATAGCAACTGAACCGGTACCCAATACCCAGGTGCTACCAGGAGTACTAGTGAGGTACACATTAATAACACGTATATACTTTGAAGTTGCCAGCCTTCTTATCTACCATGCATTTGGGGTAATTCCGCTACCAGTTATCGTTCCCCTTACAATAGAAGCACTTAGTCTCGGGTTTGGGTTCAACCTTGGGTTCCTTCACTGGAGCGGCAACTGGTTTGCCATCCATGAAGTTTCCCTTCTAGCCCTTGCCCTTCTTGAAACTAGTGGTCTTGTTAAACCATCAACACTTGATGCTCCTTCTTGATTTCTACCTTTTGCGGTCTTAAGCACCGCGAACAGCTCCGGGATCAACTCCATCCCTTGCATGTCATAGTTCATCATGAAGATCTAGTAGCTTAGTGATAGTGGCTACAGAACTCTATCAATCACTATCTTATCTGGAAGTTTAACTCCCACTTGATTTAAGTGATTGTAGCACCCAGACATTCTGAGCACATGCTCAGTAGCTGAGCTATTCTTCTCCATCTTGTTGGCAAAAGAACTTGTCAGAGGTCTCACACCTCTCAACATGGGCATGAGCCTGAAATCCCAATTTCAGCTCTTGGAACATCTCATATGTTCTATGGCGTTCAAAACGTCATTGGAATCCCGATTCTAAGCCGTAAAGTATGGTGCACTAAACTATCAAGTAGTCATCAGGATGTGTCTGTCAGGTGTTCACAACATCCACAGACCACGTTGTAGGGGTTTGCACATCGAGCGGTGCATCAAAGACGTAAGCCTTCTGTGTAGCAGTGAGGACACTCCTCGGACTACAGACCTAGTCTGCATCATTGCTTACAATATCTTTCAACTTAATCTTTCTCTAGGAACGTATTGAAACAGGGAGCTACAACGTGAGCTATTTATCTACAACATATTTGCAAAGACAATTTAGACTATGTTCATGATAATTGAGTTCATCTAATCAAATTATTTAATGAACTCCCACTCAGATAGACATCCCTCTAGTCATCTAAGTGAAACATGATCCGAATCGACTAGGCCGTGTCCGATCATCGCGTGAGATGGACTAGTCATTAAAGGTGAACATCTCATGTTAATCGTATCTTCTATACGACTCATGTTCGACCTTTCGGTCTTCCGTGTTCCGAGGCCATGTCTGTACATGCTAGGCTCGTCAAGTCAACCTAAGTGTTTGGCATGTGTCCCGAGGCCATGTCTGTACATGCTAGGCTCGTCAACACCCGTTGTATTCGAACGTTAGAATCTATCACACCCGATCATCACGTGGTGCTTCAAAACAACGAACCTTCGCAACAGTGCATAGTTAGGGGGAACACTTTTCTTGAAATTTTAGTGAGGGATCATCTTATTTAAGCTACCGTCGTTCTAAGAAAATAAGATGTAAAACATGATAAACATCACATGCAATCAAATAGTTGCATGATATGGCAATATCATTTTGCTCATTTTGATCTCCATCTTCGGGGCTCCATGATCATCGTTGTCTCCGGCATGACACCATGATCTCCATCATCATGATCTCCATCATCGTGTCTTCTTGAAGTTGTCTCGTCATCTATTACTTCTACTACTATGGCTAACGCTTTAGCAATAAAGTAAAGTAATTACATGACGTTTATGTTGACACGCAGGTCATAAATAAATTAAGATAACTCCTATGGCTCCTGCCGATTGTCATACTCATCGACATGCAAGTCTTGATTCCTATTACAAGAACATGATCAATCTCATACATCACATATATCATTCATCACATCCTTTTGGCCATATCACATCACAAGGCATATGCTGCAAAAACAAGTTAGACGTCCTCTAATTGTTGTTGCAAGTTTTTACGTGGCTGCTATAGGTTTCTAGCAAGAACGTTTCTTACCTACGCGAAAACCACAACGTGATATGCCAATTTCTATTTACCCTTCATAACCGATCCGACTAAAGTGGGAGAGACAGACACCCACTAGCCACCTTATGCAACTAGTGCTTGTCAGTCGGTGGAACCAGTCTCACGTAAGCGTACGTGTAAGGTCGGTCCGGGCCGCTTCATCCCACGATGCCGCCGAATCAAGATAAGACTAGTAATGGCAAGTAAATTGACAATATCGACGCCCACAACTGCTTTGTGTTCTACTCGTGCATAGAAACTACGCATAGACCTGGCTCATGATGCCACTGTTGGGGATCGTAGCAGAAATTTAAAATTTTCTACGCATCACCAAGATCAATCTATGGAGTAATCTAGCAACGATGGGAAGGGGAGTACATGTACATACCCTTGTAGATCGCTAAGCGGAAGCGTTGCAAGAATGCGGATGAAGGAGTCGTACTCACAGCTATTCAGATCGCGGTTGATTCTGATCTAAGCGCCGAACAACAGCGCCTCCGCGTTCAACACACGTGCAGCCCGGCGACGTCTCCTACGCCTTGATCCAGCAAGGGGAGAAGGAGAGGTTGGGGAAGACTCTGTACAGCAGCAGCACGACAGCGTGGTGGTGGTGGAGGAGCGCGGGACTCCAGCAGGGCTTCGCCAAGCACTACGAGAGACGAGGAGGGAGAGGGGTAGGGCTGCGCCAACATCGAGATCGAATCGTGTGTTGGGCTTCCCCTTTGCCTCCACTATATATAGGGGGAGCGGGAGGGCTGCGCCCCCACCTAGGGTTCCCACCCCAAGGGGTGCGGCAGCCCTAGATCCCATCTAGGGTGGCGGCCACAAGGGGAAGAGGGGGAGGCGCACCTGGGGTGGGCCTTAGGGCCCATCTGCCCTAGGGTTTGCCCCCCTCCCCTCTTTGAGGCGCCTTGGGCCTTGGTGGGAGGCGCCCCAGCCCACCTAGGGGCTGGTCCCTTCCCACTATTGGCCCATGTAGGCCTCCGGGGCTGGTGGCCCCACCTGGTGGACCCCCGGACCCCTCCGGTGGTCCCAGTACACTACCTGTGATGCCCGGAACACTTCCGGTGGCCAAAACCATACTTCCTATATATCAATCTTTACATCCGGACCATTCCGGAAGTCCTCGTGACGTCCGGGATCTCATCCGGGACCCCGAACAACATTCGGTAACCGCGTACATACTTCCCCTATAACCCTAGCGTCATCGAACCTTAAGTGTGTAGACCCTACGGGCTCGGGAGTCATGCAGACATGGCCGAGACAACTCTCCTGTCAATAACCAACAGCGGGATCTGGATACCCATGTTGGTTCCCACATGCTCCACGATGATCTCATCAGATGAACCATGATGTCAAGGATTCAATCAATCCCGTATACAATTCCCTTTGTCTATCGGTACGATACTTGCCCGAGATTCGATCGTCGGTATCCTGATACCTTGTTCAATCTCGTTACCGGCAAGTCTCTTTACTCGTTCCGTAACACATCATCCCGTGATCAACTCCTTGGTCACATTGTGCACATTTTGATGATGTCCTACCGAGTGGGCCCAGAGATACCTCTCCGTTACACGGAGTGACAAATCCCAGTCTCGATTCGTGCCAACCCAACAGACACTTTCGGAGATACCCGTAGTGTACCTTTATAGCCACCCAGTTACGTTGTGACGTTTGGCACACCCAAAGCACTCCTACGGTATCCGGGAGTTGCACAATCTCATGGTCTAAGGAAATGATACTTGACATTAGAAAAGCTTTAGCATACAAACTACACGATCTTGTGCTAGGCTTAGGATTGGGTCTTGTCCATCACATCATTCTCCTAATGATGTGATCCCGTTATCAACGACATCCAATCACTGGTAGAAAAAGGGCCTATAGTCCCGGTTCGTAAGGGCCTTTAGTCCCGGTTCCTGAACCGGGACTAAAGTGTCAGTACTAATGCCCTGTACCTTTAGTCCTGGTTCAATCCAGAACCGGGACTGATGGGCCTCCACGTGGGCAGTGCGCAGAGCCCGGGCAGGAGACCCTTTGGTCCCGGTTGGTGGCACCAACCGGGACCAATAGGCATCCACGCGTCAGCATTTCTGTGGCTGGGGTTTTTGTTTTTTTGAAAGGGGGGGGGGTTTGGGGGTTTTGGGGGGTCAATTTAGGTGTTTCATATATTGTGATAGCTAGCTATAATTAATAGAGAGAAGTGTCCTCTCTTACGTCCGTTCTTGGTCGACGCTACGTACTATACATACGTATAGAGAGGAGTAGACACGCTAGTTAGCTAGTAAGCAAACGAAAGAAACAGAAGATCGTCATGAACATATATGCATATAGAGAGAAGTGATATCGACCACCTCTCCTTCTCCGAGAGATTGGTCGAACAACAAGTTCTCGTATATCTATCCGACACTACCGGCTACATATATACAATAATTATCTCTTACAAATATAATCATACGGACTCATGGTCCACATAGTATTCTCCGTCTTCAGCGATCACTTGGTCGAGAAAGAATGCCGCCAATTCCTCTTGAATTGCTCGCATGCGAGCTGGTGCTAGGAGTTCATCCCGCTTCCGAAACATCTAATTTGAAGAAGGGGGTCAATACATATATATATGAATGAAACTCAATACAAATGTTGGTAATAAAATAAAATTGTGAATGTTGTTATTTACGTACTTCATATTGTTCGTCAGAGTACCCGCCCTGCTCACAGGTCGTGTGGTGGATGGACTCGCAGATGTAGTATCCACAGAAATCATTCCCTTTTTCCCGCCACAACCACTTTACAAGAAATAGAGGTCAATCAAACTGATAAGCAAGAATGCTAAATGGTATTGATGAAACTAGCGCTTGAATCACTAGGAGATGCGCGGAACATGCTACTATAGTACTTACTTTCGGGTGTCTAAATTCCAGCTCCTTCGGCAGTCCCGGAACTGTTCTGGTGAATTTTCTCCAAACCCTGCCGGACAAAGAAAACAATTACTTGATATCAGGAAATGAACAAAGTTGCTGATATGGTGGATAATGATCGATTGAACTTACTTCTTGAGGATTTCAGTCATGTCCGCATACTCCTGGGGATCTTTTCGTTTAGAGTCCAAGACGGTTACTACTCCCTGCTCAAGCCTAATCTCTAGGAGAATATAGTGGAAACTGCACACGCATGCATAACTCATCAATTACATTACTATAACCTGGACTAATATATAAGGGAAACCGAATATGCACAAGACAGTAACACTCACTTGAAGTTGTAAGGAAAGAGTATTATATCTTTGTTTTCATTTTTTTTGAATGATCGTAGCAAGTTGGCCTTGGTATCTCTGGGACGATGTTGAACCTCAGTTGCATCTATGTGATATGTGTTAACGAACCCAATATCACCGGTTTGTCTTTTCTTCAATTCGGCGATCTTCATTCTGCATAATATAGTGAGGATAATTATAAATACATGCAATGAAAGAGATGAGCTATATAGAGAGACTTAATGACAGAAGTAGTAGTACTTACAGACAGTAGCAGGTGATCGTTGTTTTATCGAGGGCCAATTGATTGAAAAACTGATAGAACTCCTCAAATGGAATAGGCAACAGTTCAATTCCAACGAGGTCATGCTCCGGTTTAACTCTCGCATACAAAGTACTCCTCCCCCCACACTCTCTGCAGATTTTCAAGTACCAATCATGTAATCTTCGCATCATCGTTGTTAAAGATTTTTCATCTTTGACGAGAGGCTTCCCGTACTCGTATCTGTGTATCTGCACCTCCATGGTATCATAATGTACATTGTCGGGCAGGTAATCGTCAACATTGCCATAACCGGGCACCATCCTCGGATCGATGATGTCGCTAGGCACCTTGAGGGGGGGGCACGATTGCTTTGCTTGTTCGCCGAGCTGGGCAATTTGTTTCCCAGCTGCTCGTCGTTCTTTCAGCCTTTGATCACTGACTGTACTTCCCGACCGCTCCGCTTCAGCCCATGTCTTTGCAATAATGCGCTCATAGTTGCCTTTCGGCGGAGACTTGGGTGGTTTTGCCAGGGCAGCCAGAGTGCGCTTCACTTTCACCGGATCTACCTTCTCCTCCGGAGGTGGATGTATCTTTTCTCTCAACCCTTGAAACCAGTCATCCACTTCGGTTCGCGCGATCTTGGCGTTCTCCTCCGGGGTCCTCTCATATGGTAACTTCTCTGTAGTCTTCAGAGAAGGACCGAATCTGTATGTCCTCCCGCCTCTGGTTGTACTGCTAGACGCCGATCGAGCAGACAGAGCTGATATGTTCTTTACTTGCTTACGAGGCAGAGCAGAAGGACTACGACGCGCTGGAGCAGCTGGAGCGGCGGCAGGTCTCTTCCGCCCTTGCTGACGAGGCGGAGAAGGAGGAGGCTGGCTGCTCGGGCGCGTTGGCGCAGGCGGAGAAGGAGGCGGAGTGCCGCCACGCGCCGGAGATGGAGCCGGTCGAGGGCCCTGTTCGTCACTCGCCGGAGGAGGAGGTGGTGGAGGAGGCGGAGTGCCCTGACTCGCCGGAGGAGGAGGAGGAGGCGGAGGCGTCCAGTTCGGAAGGTTGATGAGCTCCTTCCGCCATAGGCATGGAGTCTTCAGAGCAGACCCCAGCCGAGTCTCCCCTTCACCGGTAGGGTGGTCAAGCTGGAGGTCCTCAAATCCCTCCGTTATTTCATCCACCATCACCCTAGCATATCCTTCTGGAATCGGCCGACAGTGAAAAGTTGCGCCGGGTTCAGTAGGATAAACAGAGCCAACAGCCGCCTCGACCTTCAAATTCATCCATTGCGTCATAAGGTGGCAATTTGAGACTCCGTGATAGCATCCACGGGATAGCTGGCAGGAGCCATCAAGGCATGCTCCGGCTGAAGCAGCTCGGTGGAAGCCATGCTGCTTCTGCGCTGAGATGGCGGGGTAGCTTCGGGGGAGGCTTCGGCAGTACGTTTGCTACGATTTGCTTCTCGTTCCTCTATCGCGTCTACCCTTGCTTCCAGCGCCTACATTTGGGTCTGCTGCACTTTTTTCCTCCTCTCATGGGATTTGTAACTGCCTGCGTCTGGAAACCCAACCTTCCACGGAATGGAGCCTGGCGTGCCTCATGTCCGTCCACGGTGCTCAGGATTCCCGAGGGCCATTGTGAGCTCGTCGTTCTCTCTGTCTGGAAAGAACTTCCCTTGCTGCGCCGCTTCGATATACTGCTTAAGCTTCCTGACTGGTATGTCCATTTGATCGTTCGTCCAAATGCACTTCCCTGTTACAGGGTCCAAGGTTCCGCCAGCCCCGAAGAACCAAGTCCGGCAACGGTCTGGCCAGCTAATTGTCTCTGGTTCGATCCCTTTATCAACCAGATCATTCTCAGTCTTGGCCCACTTAGGCCGGGCTACGAGGTAGCCACCTGACCCCGTGTGATGGTGAAGCATCTTCTTCGCAGCATTTTGCTTGTTTGTCACTGACATCTTCTTACTCTTTTCCGATGTCTTGTGGACACAAATGCGGGCCAGTGATCTCTGATCTTCTCATATCTGCCCTTGAATTCTGGTGTCTCATTATTTTCGACAAACTTATTCAGCTCTTTCTTCCACCTCCTGAATAGTTCTGCCATCCTCTTAAGAGCAAAAGACTTGATTAATTTCTCTTTAACTGGGTTCTCTGGATTATCCTCTGGCGGTAGGGTGAAATTTGACTTTAGCTCAGTCCAAAGATCATTTTTCTGCATATCATTGACATAAGACACCTCAGGGTCTTCTGTAGCCGGCTTAAACCATTGTTGGATGCTTATCGGGATCTTGTCCCTAACCAGAACCCCGCACTGAGCAACAAATGCGCTCTTTGTCCGGAGGGGTTCAATCGGTTGGCCGTCGGGTGCGATTGCTATGATCTCAAACTTTTCATCCGAGCTCAACTTTTTCTTCGGGCCTCGTCTCTTTACCGAAGTTGTGCTCGATCCGAAGGGCTAGAAAAAAGAACAAAGACTTAATTAATATGTGTACATACCAAAACAATGAATGCATCAATCAGCTAGTCAGCACAGGCTTAACTAATATATATACCTGGCTGGACTCAGTTCGGTCACCGGAGCCGTCATCACGGTCCCCTTCTTGCACCGGCATTGGGTCACCGGAGCCGTCCTCATGTTCTTCTTCTTGCACCGGCATTAGGTCACCGTAGCAAGCTTGATCACCCTCTCCTTCCAGACCATCGGTTCCGTTGAGAAACAACGAGACAGCATCACTTCCTTCTGTGATTATGTCCCTCAACAACGCTTCTTTTGCTTCATCTAGGGCAGTGTCCATAGTTTCTACAAATATTTACAACATGGCAATTATTATTCAAACATGATAGATGGATATATTAGTGCCAAACGTAGAACTAGCTACCTAATCATAGTAAGCTATCGGGAGGGGGTATATATCAACAACGACGACACTACATCTATGTCCCTTGACGACCCTCGTTCCCGATAAAAAAAGAGGAAGAAGAAGAAAAAAAAGAGGAGAAGAAAGAATAGAGGAGAAGAACTCCTCTATTCTTTCTTCTCCTCTTTTTTTTCTTCTTCCTCTTCTTTTTTTATCCTCTTCTTCCTCTCATGTTCGAGAGCATCGCCGAGGGGTCGGGAGGTTGCCTAGTGTCAAAGGATTCAACAAAACCATGTCTTCATCATTAGGCGAAAGTAACATGTGCATGATGGTACGAAGCTCTCCAAAGTTATTTTGGAACGGAGTCCTAGATAGGATAATTCGCTTTTTGGTACAAAGTTCAGCAAGAACCTTCCAAATATCGTTATTTGGAAGGCCTTTGCTAAAATTCATACAAGAAGGAAAATTATCCTATCCGGGACACCATTCCAAAATAATTTTGGAGGACTTCGTCATGCCCTGGTTACTTCTGGCTAATGATGAAGCCATGGATTTCTTCAATACTTTGACACTAGGAAACCTCTCTCGACCCCTCGGCGATCCTCGACCCCTCGAACCCTCGACGACCCTGGAACCCTCGACCCCTCGGCGATCCTCTTCTTCCTCTCATGTTCGAGAGGATCGCCGAGGGGTCGGGAGGTTGCATAGTGTCAAAGGATTCAACAAAACCATGTCTTCATCATTAGGAGAAAGTAACATGTGCATGATGGTACGAAGCTCTCCAAATTTATTTTGGAATGGAGTCCTAGATAGGATAATTCACTTTTTGGTACAAAGTTCAGCAAGAACCTTCCAAATATCGTTATTTGGAAGGCCTTTGCTGAAGTTCATACAAAAAGGCAAATTATCCTATCCGGGACACCATTCCAAAATAATTTTGGAGGACTTCGTCATGCCCTGGTTAATTCCGGCTAATGATGAAGCCATGGATTTCTTCAATACTTTGACACTAGGAAACCTCTCTCGACCCCTCGGCGATCCTCGACCCCTCGAACCCTCGACGTCCCTGGAACCCTCGACCCCTAGACGACCCTGGAACCCTCGACCCTCGACCCTATAGAACCCTCGAACCCTCGACCCTAAAACCCTCGACCCTTGACCCCTTAACGACCCTCGACCCTCTACCCTAGTTCCCGACCCTCGACCCCTCGGCGATCCTCGACACCCTTGTTCCCGATAAAAATTAAGAAGAAGAAGAAGAAGAAGAAGAAGAAGAAGAAAAAAGAGGAGAAGAAGAAAGGAATAGCTAGAGGAGAAGATCGAAGAAAAAAAGAAGAAAAAAAAGAGGAGAAGAAGAAAGGAATAGTGGAGAAGAAGAAAAAAATAGAATATATTCTATTTTCTCTTCTTCTCCACTATTTCTTTCTTCTTCTCCTCCTCTTCTTCTTCTTCTTTTTTCTTCTTCTTATTTATTTCTCCTCTTCTTCCTCTCCTCTTCTTCTTCTTATTTAGTTATCTCGACCCCTCGTCCCTCTCTTGACCCCTCGACGACCCTCGTCCCTGATAACATTTTTTTCTCCCCTCGCCACCTCTCGACCTCTCGTCCCACTCTCGACCCCTCATCATCATCTATCACCCCCTCATTTTCTTTAGCATATATCCATGAACAAAAAAATAATTCATATATAGAAAAAATGCTATATGAACATACATACATATGAGCATATACAGAGAGCATATACATAGCCAAATCCATATACAGAGAGCATATACATACATACATACATACATACATATGAGCATATACATACATAGCCATACATACATAGCCATACATATGAGCCTCTCGACGGCGATGGTCAGAGCGACAGGGATCGATGGGAAGGCGGGAGCTCACTGGGGGCGCGACGGGGAGGAGGCCGGCGACGGCGCGGGGGAGGCCGGCGATGGCGCAAGTAGCGACGGGGACAAGGCCTGCGGCGGCGCGGGGCGACGGCGACGGGGAGCGGGCGACGATGGGCTCTGGGCGGCGACAACGACGACGAATGGCCTGGGGGCGTCGGGGGCGAATGGGAGCGGTTGGCGAAATTTTCACAAGTGCTACCTTATATACCCAGAGCAATGGTCCCGGTTCGTGGCACGAACCGTGACCAATGCCCCCCTTTAGTCCCGGTTGGTGGCACCAACAGGGACCAAATGCCAATTTTCAGCAGCCCAAAGGGCGGGAAGCGGCGACCTTTGGTCCCGATTGGTGGCACCAACCGGGACTAAAGGGGGGCATTGGTCACGGTTCGTGCCACGAACCGGGACCAATGCCCCCTTTAGTCCCGGTTGGTGCCACCAACCGGGACCAATGGCCTTGTGCTGCCCCGCGCCCAAAAGTTTAGTCCCACCTCGCTAGTTGAGAGGGCTCGGGAGTGGTTTATAAGCGCTGCTGCGCCCACCCTCACGAGCTCCTCTCAACTACAGGCTTTCGAGCCTAATCTGTCACTGCAATGCCTGTGGGCCTACTGGGCCCGCTGCGGGCCTGAATCCTGGCCCATGGTAGGGTTTCTAGTCGTATTCAGGCCGTGGTGGCCCAGTAGGTGGCATTTTTTGTTTTTTTGTTGCTTTATTTATTTTCTTTTGTTTTTTGCTTTATTTTTTAATTCTTTATGCTTTTAGTTTTAGAAAAATTATAAACTTTTTGTAAATGCATTAGTTTTCAAATTTGAAAATAATTTTTTAGTTTTTTTGTTTTCTTTGTTGCTTTATTTATTTTATTTTGTGATTAACTTTACTATAAGAATAGTTTTTTTCCTGTTTTTTTGATTTATTTTTTGCATTATTTATTTTATTTTGTTTTTTGCTTTAATTTTTAATTCTGTTTGCTTTTAGGTTAGCAAAATTATAAACTTTCTGTTAGTGCCATTAGTTTTACAAAAATTATAAACTTTCTGTTAGTGCCATTAGTTTTCAAATTTGAAAACACTTTTTTAGTTTTTTTGTTTTCTTTGTTGCTTTATTTATTTTATTTTGTGATTAACTTTACTATAAAAATAGTTTTTTTCCTGTTTTTTTGATTTGTTTTTTACATTATTTATTTTCTTTTGTTTTTTGCTTTAATTTTTAATTATGTTTGCTTTTAGGTTAGCAAAATTATAAACTTTCTGTTAGTGCCATTAGTTTTAGAAAAATTATAAACTTTCTGTTACTGCCATTAGTTTTCAAATTTGAAAACACTTTTTTAGTTTTTTTGTTTTCTTTGTTGCTTTATTTATTTTATTTTGTGATTAACTTTACTATAAAAATAGTTTTTTTCCTGTTTTTTTGATTTGTTTTTTACATTATTTATTTTCTTTTGTTTTTTGCTTTAATTTTTAATTATGTTTGCTTTTAGGTTAGCAAAATTATAAACTTTCTGTTAGTGCCATTAGTTTTAGAAAAATTATAAACTTTCTGTTACTGCCATTAGTTTTCAAATTTGAATAGTTAAAATTTGAATTCTTTGAAAATTGTTTGAATCACAAGTTTGTGATTAACTTACTAAAAAAATGAGAATAGATGAAAGTTGAAAGTTTCTATTAGTGCCATTAGTTTTAGAAAGTTGAAAGTTGAAAGTTGGCATGGGCCAGGGACTAATGGTCATGGTGTTACGAGGGCCGAACCATAAGACATGAAAGCATTTTAAATGAACTCTGAAAAAGTTGAAAGTTGGGATGGTATCATAATTTCACCCACATAGCATGTGCATGTACAAAACGGACAATGGTAGCATGTTAGTGTGTTACAAAGTTGCGGGAGAAAGTCTTCACTTTTTCTTCGCTTGTGTCATTTGCTTATTGCGCCGTAACCATGGATAATCTTCATTGTTTATCAGGATGCTTGGGTCAGCCTTGACATTGAAGGGAGGAATTTCATGAAACTTTTCATAATCTTCAGACATGTCTGTCTTGCTGTCCACTCCCAGGATGTCCCTTTTTCCTGAAAGAACTATGTGGCTCTTTGGCTCATTGTATGATGTATTCGCTTCCTTATCTTTTCTTTTTCTCGGTTTGGTAGACATGTCCTTCACATAGATAACCTGTGCCACATCATTGGCTAGGACGAACGGTTCGTCTGTGTACCCAAGATTTTCAGATCCACTGTTGTCATTCCGTACTGTGGGTCTACCTGTACCCTGCATATTATTGAGTCTCTTCCAAGAGTGCCTTTTCCAGTCAGTCTCCCCTCATACCGCGATTTAGGGAGACCTATCTTGTTAAGGCCAGGAATGAAGTCAACACAAAACCCGATAGCATCCTCTGTTTGATGGCCCATGGAGATGCTTCCTTCTGGCCTAGCGCGATTACGGACATATTTCTTTAGGACTCCCATGAACCTCTCAAAGGGGAACATATTGTGTAGAAATACGGGCCCCAGGATGACAATCTCGTCGACTAGATGAACTAGGACGTGCGTCATGATATTGAAGAAGGATGGTGGGAACACCAGCTCGAAATTGACAAGACATTGCGCCACATCACTCCTTAGCCTTGGTACGATTTCTGGATCGATCACCTTCTGAGAGATTGCATTGAGGAATGCATATAGCTTCACAATGGCTAATCGGACGTTTTCCGGTAGAAGCCCCCTCAATGCAACCGGAAGCAGTTGCGTCATAATCACGTGGCAGTCATGAGACTTTAGGTTCTGAAACTTTTTCTCTGGCATATTTATTATTCCCTTTATATTCGACGAGAAGCCAGTCATGACCTTCATACTGAGCAGGCATTCAAAGAAGATTTCTTTCTCTTCTTTCATAAGAGCGTAGCTGGCAGGACCTTTATACTGCTTCGGAGGCATGCCGTCTTTTTCGTGCAAACGTTGTAGGTCCTCCCGTGCCTCAGGTGTATCTTTTGTCTTCCCATACACGCCCAAGAAGCCTAGCAGGTTCACGCAAAGGTTCTTCGTCACGTCCATCACGTCGATTGAGGAGCGGACCTCTAGGTCTTTCCAGTAGGGTAGGTCCCAAAATATAGATTTCTTCTTCCACATGGGTGCGTGTCCCTCAGCGTCATTCGGAACAGCTAGTCCACCGGGACCCTTTCCAAAGATTACGTAGTGTAAATCATTGACCATAGAAAGCACGTGATCACCGGTGCGCATGGCGGGCTTCTTCCGGTGATCTTCCTCGCCTTTGAAATGCTTTCCTTTCTTTCGACATTGATGGTTGGTCAGAAGAAATCAACGACGGCCCAGGTACACATTCTTCCTGCATTTGTCCAGGTATATACTTTCAGTGTCATCTAAATAGTGGGTGCATGCGTGGTATCCTTTGTTTGTCTGTCCTGAAAGGTTACTGAGAGCGGGCCAATTGTTGATGGTCACGAACAGCAACGCCTTAAGGTTAAATTCCTCCTGTCTGTGCTCATCCCACGTACGTACACCGTTTTCATTCCGCAGCTGTAAAAGTTCTTCAACTAATGGCCTTAGGTACACATCAATTTCGTTTCCGGGTTTCTTAGGGCCTTGGATGAGAACTGGCATCATAATGAACTTCCGCTTCATGCACATCCAAGGAGGAAGGTTATACATACATAGAGTCATGGGCCAGGTGCTGTGATTGCTGCTCTGCTCCCCGAAAGGATTAATGCCATCCGCGCTTAAAGCAAACCATACATTCCTTGGGTCCTTTGCAAACTCATCCTAGTACTTTCTCTCGATTTTTCTCCACTGCGACCCGTCAGCGGGTGCTCTCAACTTCCCATCTTTCTTTCGGTTCTCACTGTGCCATCGCATCAACTTGGCATGCTCTTCGTTTTTGAACAGACGTTTCAACCGTGGTATTATAGGAGCATACCACATCACCTTCGCAGGAACCCTCTTCCTGGGGGGCTCGCCGTCAACATCACCAGGGTCATCTCGTCTGATCTTATACCGCAATCCACCGCATACCGGGCATGCGTTCAGATCCTTGTATGCACCGTGGTAGAGGATGCAGTCATTAGGGCATGCATGTATCTTCTCCACCTCCAATCCTAGAGGGCATACGACCTTCTTTGCTGCGTATGTACTGTCGGGCAATTTGTTATCCTTTGGAAGCTTCTTCTTCAATATTTTCAGTAGCTTCTCAAATCCTTTGTCAGCCACAGCATTCTCTGCCTTCCACTGCAGCAATTCCAGTACGGTACCGAGCTTTGTGTTGCCATCTTCGCAATTGGGGTATAACCCTTTTTTGTGATCCTCTAACATGCGATCGAACTTCAGCTTCTCCTTTTGACTAATGCATTGCGTCCTTGCATCTACAATGACCCAGCGGAGATCATCATCATCGGGCACATCGTCTGGTTCCTCTTGATCTTCAGCAGCTTCACCCGTTGCAGCATCATTGGGCACATCGTCTGGTTCCTCTTGATCTTCACCAGCTCCCCCCGTTGCAGCATCACCGTATTCAGGGGGCACATAGTTGTCACCGTAGTCTTCTTCGTCGTCGTCTTCCATCATAACCCCTATTTCTCCATGCCTCGTCCAAACATTATAGTGTGGCATGAGACCCTTGTAAAGCAGGTGGGAGTGAAGGATTTTCCGGTTAGAGTAAGACCTCGTATTCCCACATTCAGTGCATGGACAACACATAAAACCATTCTGCTTGTTTGCCTCAGCCGCATCGAGAAACTCATGCATGCCCTTAATGTACTCGCGGGTGTGTCTGTCACCGTACATCCATTGCCGGTTCATCTGCGTGCATTATATATAATTAAGTGTCCAAATTAATAGAAGTGCATCATCACATTAAAACCAAAGTGCATACATAGTTCTCATCTAACAACATATAGCTCTCCAGAGCATCTAATTAATTAAACCATACATTGAAACTATGTAAAACATTTCAATGCGAAAACAAATGCGATCATAATCGCAACCAAGGTAACAATTGATCCAACGGCATAATGATACCAAGCCTCGGTATGAATGGCATATTTTCTAATCTTTCTAATCTTCAAGCGCATTGCATCCATCTTGATCTTGTGATCATCGACGACATCCGCAACATGCAACTCCAATATCATCTTCTCCTCCTCATTTTTTTTATTTTTTCCTTCAACAAATTGTTTTCTTCTTCAACTAAATTTAACCTCTCGACAATAGGGTCGGTTGGCATTTCCGATTCACATACATCCTAGATAAATAAAATCTATGTCACGTTGGTCGGCATAATTTTCATAAACAATAAATGAACCAATAGTTATAAAGATAATATACATACCACATCCGAATCATAGACAGGACGAGGGCCGACGGGGGCGGATACCAAAACCATCGCACTATATAAGATGCAATAATAAATGTAAGAAAATGATACAAGTATCTATCTAAACATACAAGTAAGAATATTTTTCCTTTCAGAAAGAAGATAAGAACAAGAGGCTCACCACGGTGGTGTCGATGATGAGATCGGCGCGGGTGATCGACGGCGGTGAAGACGGGGACGGGGCGTGACGGACCGCTAAATCTAGACAAATCTCGAGGAAAATGGAGCTTGGAGGTCGAGCTTCGAGAGGAGAAAGCTTAAGTAGTGTGGCTCGGGCATTCCATCGAACACCTCATGTGCATAGGAGGTGAGCTAGAGCAACACAAAGCCCTCTCCCCCTCGGCCAGAAAAAACAGAGCACTGTGCTCTGCTCTTGCGCGAGGGGGTATATATAGGCACCTCATTGGTCCCGGTTGGTGACATGAGCCGGGACCAAAGGTGAGCCTTTGGTCCCGGTTCAAGCCACCAACCTAGACCAATGGTGGTGGGCCAGGAGCGAGGCCCATTGGTCCCAGTTCATCCCACCAACCGGGACCAAAAGGTCCAGATGAACCGGGACCAATGACCCACGTGGCCCGGCCGGCCCCCTGGGCTCACGAACCGGGACCAATGCCCACATTGGTCCCGGTTCTAGACTGAACCGGGACTAATGGGCTGACCCGGCCTGGACCAAAGCCCTGTTTTCTACTAGTGAATGTCCATGGTCAGGAAACCGTAATCATCTATTGATCAACGAGCTAGTCAACTAGAGGCTAACTAGGGACATGGTGTTGTCTATGTATCCACACATGTATCTGAGTTTCCTATCAATACAATTCTAGCATGGATAATAAACAATTATCATGAACAAGGAAATATAGTAATAACCAATATATTATTGCCTCTAGGGCATATTTCCAACACAAATTTATTAAGCGCGTGTTTGGTTGCCTGCATATGGCCCAGCCTGGCCCACGTGGGAAGAAATTGTCCTATTTGGTTGCCTGTGTTTACTGTGCGGCCCGCATGGCATGAAACTTAAAGCAGCTCCACGCCAGGCCCAGAGGAAACGCCCAAATCGGCAGTATCTCGCGAGCCTGGCTCGCGCGACGTAGGGGACGGCGGCGCGTGATACGTTCATTTTGCATCATGTTTTCTTACTGTTATTTATAATGTTTTTATCCATAATAATGCATTTTGGAGTAATTCTAATGCCTTTTCTCTTATAATTTGCAAGGTACACACCAAGAGGGAGAATTTCGGCATCAGGAAATCTGGACCTGGAAAAGCTATGTCAGGCTACCTATTCTGCACAACTACAAATAAGCTGAAACTTCATGAGGAATTTTAATGGAATATACGAATATATAAGAAATATTGGATCCAATAAGTACCAGAGGGGGCCCACCAGGTGGGCATAACCCACCTGGGCGCGCCAGGGAGCCTAGGCGTGCCCTGGTGGGTTGTGCTCCCCTCGACCCACCTCCGGGGCCCATCTTTTGGTATATAAGTCATTTTGACCTAGAAAAAAAGAGGAGGACTTTTGGGACGAAGCGCCGCCGCCTCGAGGCGGAACTTGGGCAGGAGCACTTTTGCCCTCCGGCGGAGCGATTCCGCCGGGGGAACTTCCCTCCCGGAGGGGGAAATCATCGTCATCATCATCACCAAAAACTATCCCATCTTGGGGAGGGCAATCTCCATCAACATCTTCAACAACACCATCTCCTCTCAAACCCTAGTTCATCTCTTCTGTTCAATCTTGTTACCGGAACTATAGATTGGTACTTGTGGGTGACTAGTAGTATTGACTACATCTTGTAGTTGACTACTATATGGTTTATTTGGTGGAAGATTATATGTTAAGATCCAATATGCTATTTAATACTCCTCTGATCATGAGCATGTTTATCGTTTTTGAGTAGTTACCTTTGTTCTTGAGGTCACGGTAGAAATCATGTTGCAAGTAATCATGTGAATTTGATATGTGTTCGATATTTTGATAGAATGCATGTCGTGATTCCCTTAGTGGTGTCGTGTGAACGTCGACTACATGACACTTCACCATATTTTGGGCCTAATGGAATGCATTGTGGAGTAGCAATTAGATGATGGGTTGCGAGAGTGATAGAAACTTATAACCCCAGTTTATGCGCTATTCCGTAAGGGATTGATTGGTTAGAATTTATTCTCAATACTTTTCTCGTAGTTGCGGATGCTTGCGCGAGGGTTAATCATAAGTAGGAGGTTTGTTGAAGTAAGAACAACACCTAAGCACCGGTCCACCCACATATCAAATTATCAAAGTACCGAACATGAATTAAACCAACATGATGAAAGTGACTAGATGAAATTCCCGTGTACCCTCAAGAACGCTTTGCTTATCATAAGAGACCATTTTCGCCTGTCCTTTGCCTCAAAAGGATTGGGCTACCTTTCTGCACTTTTGTTACTACTATCTTTACTTGCTCGTTACAAATTATCTTGCAATCAAACTACTTTGCTACTTACAATTTCAGCACTTGCAGACATTACCTTAGTGAAAACTACTTGTCATTTCCTTCTGCTCCTGGTTGGGTTCGACACTCTTACTTATTGAAAAGAGCTACAATTTATCTCCTATACTTGTGGGCCATCAAGGCTATTTTCTGGCACCGTTGCCGGGGCGTGAAGCGCCTTTGGTAATTGGAATTTGGTAAGGAAATATTTATATAGTGTGTAGAAATTTATTGTCACTTGTTACTATGGAAAACAATCCTTTGAGGGGTTTGTTCGGGGTATCTTCACCTCATCCGGAACCACAATTAATTACCCCTCAACCTACTGCACCTACTGCAAATATTGAATATGAATTTCCTTTGGGTATGATAGAACAACTGCTAGCTAATCCTTATGCATGAGATGTGACCGAACATCCTGATATGCACTTGATATATGCGGAACAAATTTGTGGATTGTTCAAGCTTGCAGGTTTACCCGAAGATGAAGTTATGAGAAAGGTTTTCCCTTTATCTTTGAATGGAAAAGCATTGGCATGGTATAGGCTACGCGATGATATTGGATCTTGGAATTGGAATTGTTTGAAATTGGATTTCCACCAAACATTTTATCCTATGCATCTAGTTCATCGTGATCGGAATTATATATATAATTTTTGACCTCATGAAGGAGAAAGTATCGCTCTAGCTTAAGTCAATGTTATATGCATGCCCCAATCATGAGCTCTCAAGAGAAGTTATTATCCAGAACTTTTATGCTTGGATTTCTCGTAATGATCAAACCATGCTTGATACTTCTTGTGATGGTTCTATTATGAAGAATACTATTGAATTCTGGCGGGATCTTTTGGAAAGAATTAAACGCAACTCTAAAGAATGGGAACTCGACAAAGGTAAAGAGTTAGGTATTAAACTTAAATATGATTGTGTTAAATCTTTTATGGATACCGATGCTTTTCAAAAGTTTAGCACTAAATATTAACTTGACTCTAAGATAGTAGCCTCCTTTTGTGAATCATTTGCTACTCATGTTGAATTCCCTAAAGAGAAGTGGTTTAAATATCACCCACCTATTAAAGAAGAAATTAAAGAACCGGTACCAATTAAAGAAGAAACTATACTTTATAATCTTGATCTTGTTGTTCCTTCTGCTTATATTGAGAAACCACATTTCCCTGTTAGGATAAAGGAACATTCTAAAGTTTCAGCTGTGGTTAACAAAAGCTGTACTACAACACCTAAACCTGATGAACAAATTAAAGTAGAACCTAGTATTACTATGCTTAAAGATCTCTTGGAAGAAGATATGGATGGGCATGTTATTTACTTTTGTGAATAAGTTGCTAGATGCCAAACCTGATAAAAAAGATAAACATAAACCTATTGTTGGCATGCCCGTCATCTCAGTTAAAATAGGAGATTTATCATGGTTTATGTGACATACGTGCTAGTGTGAGTGCTATTGCTTACACTTTATATCAAGAAATTATGAATGACATAGCACCCACAGAGATAGAAGAAATAGATGTTACTATTAAACTTGCTAATAGAGACACTATATCACCAATTGGGATTGTTAGAGATGTTGAAGTCTTGTGTGGGAAAATAAAATACCCTACTGATTTTCTTGTTCTTGGTTCCACACAAGATGACTTTTGTCCCATTATATTTGGTAAACCTTTCTTTAACACCGTTAATGTTAAGATAAATTGCAAGAAACAAACTGTCGGTGTTAGTTTTGCTGATGAGTCTCTTGAGTTCAATTTTTTCAAGTTTAGTAGAAATATTCATGAAAAAGAATTGCCTAGTAAGCATGAATTAATTGGTCTTGCTTCTATTGCTGTACCACCTACTGATCCTTTAGAACAATATTTGCTATACCATGAAAATGATTTTCATATGAATGAAAGAAATGAAATAGATAAAATTTTCTTTGAACAACGTCCTCTACTTAAAGACAATTTGCCTATTGAAACTCTAGGAGGTCCTCCTCCACCTAAAGGTGATCCTGTGTTTGAATTAAAACAATTGCCAGACACTTTGAAATATGCTTATCTTGATGAAAATAAGATATATCCTGTTATTATTAGTGCTAACCTTTCAGAACATGAAGAAGAAAGATTATTGAAATTTCTAAGGAAGCACCGATCTACTATTGGATATATTCTTGATGATTTAAAGGGCATTAGTCCCACTCTATGTCAGCACAAAATTAATATGGAAGCTGATGATAACCCGTTGTTGATCACCAACGCCGGTTAAATCCGAAGATGAAAGAAGTGGTAAGAACGGAAATATTAAAACTTCTGGAAGCAGGTGTAATCTATCCTATAGCTAATAGTAGATGGGTAAATCATGTTCATTGTGTTCCTAAGAAAGGAGGTATAACTGTTGTTCCTAATGATAAGAATGAACTTATTCCACAAAGAATTGTTACAGGCTATAGAATGGCAATAGAGTTTAGAAAATTAAACAAAGCTACTAGAAAATATCATTAGGCTTTGCCTTTTATTGATCAAATTCTTGAAAGATTATCTAAGAACACACACTTTTGCTTCCTTGATGGATATTCTGGTTTTTCACTAATACATGTTTCTCAACCTGATCAAGAAAAGACCACTTTCACTTGTCCCTTTGGAACCTATGCTTATAGACGTATGCCTTTCGGTTTATCTAATGCACCTGCAACCTTTCAAACATGTATGACTGCTATATTCTCTGACTTTTGTGAAATATTTTTGAGGTTTTCATGGATGACATCTCTATTTATGGGAAGTCTTTTGATGATTGTTTAAGCAATCTTGATCGAGTTTTGTAGAGATGTGAACAAACAAATCTTGTCTTGAATTGGGAGAAGTGCCACTTTATGGTTAATGAAGGCATTGTCTTGGGTCATAAAATTTCTGAAAGAGGTATTGAAGTGGACAAAGCTAAGGTTGATGCAATTGAGAAAATGCCATGTCCTAAAGATATAAAAGGTATTTGTAGTTTCTTAGGTCATGCTAGTTTCTATAGGAGATTTATCGAAGACTTTTCAAAAATTTCTATGCCTCTTACTAGTCTCTTGCAAAAGGACATTCCTTTTGTTTTTTATGATTATTGTTTAGAAGCCTTTGAAACACTTAAAAAAGCTTTAATTTATGCACCTATTGTTCAACCACCAGATTGGAACTTGCCTTTTGAAATTATGTGTGATGCTAGTGATTATGCTGTTGGTGTTGTTCTAGGACAAAGAGTTGATAAGAAATTGAATGTTATTCATTATGCTAGTAAACTCTAGACAGTGCTCAAAGAAATTATGCTACCTTATACTGTTGATTCCAAAGTAACTGTTCACACAGACCATGCTGCTATTAAATATCTTATGGAAAATAAAGATGCTAAACCTAGACTTATTCGATGGGTTCTCTTGTTACAAGAACTAGATGATAACCCGCACGTTGTTGCGGGAATCGTTTGCAATATATTTAGATGATATTTGATAACATGTGAACCAAAATAAAAAATGTATACAACTTAGTATATTTTATGGAAAACGCTTAAAATCAGGCGGATGATTTTCTCGCCGCTTAAATCCCTTTCCTCTCTCGCCACGTGTCCCTTGCGGGACCGATGAAGCCTTATCTTCTCGGTCGTTCCAATCTCATCGTCTCTCTCGCTAATCCCCTCAGCACTAGCGCGCTCTCTCTCCCCCACCCCTTTTCTCTCTCTCCCCAGCATCCTCTCCTCCCTGGGCTGATGCCCGGCCGGCCACCACTCCTCGCCGGCGCTAATTGCTGCAGGAAACTCCGTGGCGACCTGTTTTTGCAAAGGAAGAGACGCCCACCGGTGCTTTTCACGGGGAGCCGCCGCGTTTTTCTTCTTCAAATCAACGCGACCTCGCTGCTGTTGCAGAAGAGCCAACCGGCGGCAAGCCGGCCGGTCGTTGCGGCAACGCTTGCTGCAGAGCAACACGGGAAAGGGAGCTTCGCCGGAGGCGGCGGCGCTGCATTGGAGCTCCGACGCGGCTGCAATGGAGCTCGGCTGGAGTTGCAATTGAGCTCTGTCGGAGCAGTCAGAGCTTTGCCAGGGCTGCAATGAAGCTCAAACGGAGTTGCAGTGGAGCTTTGCCAGAGCGTCGGTGCTGCGTTGGAGCTCCGTCGGGGCTGCAATGGAGCTCAGCCGGAGTTGCAATGTAACTTCGCCGGAGCGTTGGTGCCGCGTTGGAACTCATCGGACGCCATTGGTGCTTCATTGGAGTTTCGAGCGAGGCTGCAGTGGCGCTGGGTTGAAGCTGACGCGCTTGCTGCTGCCTGCTGTGATCCAACGACAACCAACACCCTGATCCAACGGCTGAACAGGCAGATGATTTCTTAGAGAAATCATCCGACTTATTTGTAGCAGCCACCTTTATATTTTATTAGGTGCAGTTGTAAAATATTTGTTGAATATAAGTAGAATAATAGAATGAATTCTTTTTCATGCGTGGTTGCATGTGGTGGTTGGTTTTTTCCATGCATGGTTGCATGATGAGGTGGGTCTTATCCCATTCATAACTGTATGGTGATGTGGCATGCTTGCATGTTGAGATAAATAAGTTAGTGGGGATGAATCTCTTAGGTATATAGGATTTGATTTACATATCATGATAGAAAAGGAGCTGAGAACCCAGTAGCTGATAATTTATCTAGGCTTGAAAATGTGCTTGATGACCCACTACCTATTGATGATAGTTTTCCTAATGAGCAGTTATCTGTAATAAATGTTTCTCATAGTACTCCTTGGTATGCTGATTATGCTAATTACATTGTTGCTAAACATTTACCACCTAGCTTTACATATCAACAAAAGAAAAAATTCTTCTATGATTTAAGACCTTACTTTTCGGATGACCCACACCTTTATAAAGAAGGAGTAGATGGTAGTATTAGACGTTGTGTACCTAAGCATGAACATGGACAAAGCCTACGTAAATGTCACTCCGAAGCTTATGGAGGGCATCATGTTGGAGAGAGAACTGCTCACAAGGTATTGCAGTCTTAATTTTATTGGCCTACTCTCTTCAAGGATGCCCATAAGTTCGTCTTATTTGTGACAAATGCCAAAGAATAGGTAATATCGGTAAGAGTCAAGAAATGCCTATGAATTATTCACTTGCTGTTGAACCATTTGATGTTTGGGGATTTGATTATATGCGACCTTTTCCTTCCTCTAATGGGTATACACATATTTTGGTTGTTGTTGATTATGTCACTAAATGGGTAGAAGCTATACCAACCAGTAGTGCTGATCAGAACACCTCTATTAAAATGCTTAAGGAAGTTATTTTCCCAAGGTTTGGACTCCCTAGATATTTAATGACTGATGGTGGTTCACACTTTATTCATGGTGCTTTCCGTAAAATGCTTGCCAAGTATGATGTTATGAAGAAAATATGCCCTAGAGGCAATAATGAAGTTGTTATTTACATTTCCTTATATCATGATAAATGCTTATTATTCATGCTAGAATTGTATTAACCAGAAACTTAGTACATGTGTGCATACATAGACAAGCAGAGTGTCCCTAGTATGCCTCTACTTGACTAGCTCGTTAATCAAAGATGGTTAAGTTTCCTGACCATAGACATGTGTTGTCATTTGATGAACGAGATGACATCATTAGAGAATGATGTGATGGACAAGACCCATCTGTTAGCTTAGCATAATGATCGTTTAGTTTTATTGCTATTGCTTTCTTCATGACTTACACATGTTCCTCTGACTATGAGATTGTGCAACTCCCGAATACCGCAGGAACACCTTGTGTGCTATCAAACGTCACAATGTAACTGGGTGATTATAAAGATGCTCTACATGTGTCTCCGATGGTGTTTGTTGAGTTGGCATAGATCGAGATTAGGATTTGTCACTCCGTTTATCGGAGAGGTATCTCTAGGCCCTCTCGGTAATGTACACCACTATGAGCCTTGCAAGCAATGTGACTAATGAGTTAGTCATGGGATGACGCATTACGGAATGAGTAAAGAGACTTGCCAGTAACAATATTGAACTAGGTATGGTGATACCGACGATCGAATCTCGGGTAAATAACATACCGATGACAAAGGGAACAACGTATGTTGTTATGTGGTTTGACCAATAAAGATCTTCGTAGAATATGTAGGAGTCAATATGAGCATCCAGGTTCCGCTATTGGTTAATGACCGGAGATGTGTCTCGGTCATGTCGACATAGTTCTCAAACCCGTAGGGTCTGAACGCTTAACTTTCAATGACGATTTGTATTATGAGTTATGTGATTTGATGACCGAAGTTTGTTCCGAGTCCTTGATGAGATCACGGACATGACCAGGAGTATCTAAATGGTCGAGAGGTAAAGATTCATATATTGGAAGGTTACATTCGGACACCGGGATGGTTAGGGTTGATTCGGATATGTTTCGGAGTACCGGGCGTGCCATACGTTCAGTGCTAGGATCGGTTGGATCACGAAGACGTTCGACATCAACCGTGAACTAAACCTTCCGCTTCCAGTCTACGAGAGTACGTGGACACACTCTCCCCGCTCGTTGCTATGCATCTCCTAGATAGATCTTGCGTGATCGTAGGATTTTTTTTTGAAATACTGTGTTCCCCAATAGTGGTATCAGAGCCAGGTCTATGCATAGATGTTATATGCACGAGTAGAACACAAATAGTTTTGGGCGATAATAGTCATGCTGCTTACCAGCAACATCTTACTTTGATTCGGCGGTATTGTTGGATGAAGCGGCCCGGTCCGACATTACATGACCGCGTTCATGAGACTGGTTCTACCGACGTGCTTCGCACACAAGTGGCTGGCGGATGTCTGTTTCTCCAACTTTAGTTGAATCGAGTTTGACTACTCCCAGTCCTTGTTGAAGGTTAAAACAACACACTTGACGAAAAATCATTATGGTTTTGATGCGTAGGTAAGAAACGGTTCTTGCTAGAAGCCCATAGCAGCCATATAAAACTTACGACAACAAAGTAGAGGCCGTTTAACTTGTTTTTGCATGGCATGTTGTGATGTGATATGGTCAAGACGTGATGAGCTATAAATTGTTGTATGAGATGATCATGTTTTGAAGAAGTTATCGGCAACTGGTAGGAGCCTTATGGTTGTCGCTTTATTGTATGAAATGCAATCGCCATGCAATTGCTTTACTTTATCACTAAGCGGTAGCGATAGTCGTAGAAGCAATAGTTAGCGAGACGACAACGATGCGACGATGGAGATCAAGGTGTCAAGCCGGTGATGATGGTGATGATGACGGTGCTTTGGAGATAGAGATCAAAGGCACAAGATGATGATGGCCATATCATATCGCTTATTTTGATTGCATGTGATGTTTATCCTTTATGCATCTTATTTTTCTTAGTACGGCGGTAACATTATAAGATGATCCGTCACTAAATTTCAAGGTATAAGTGTTATCCCTGAGTATGCACTGTTGCTACAGTTTGTTGTGTCGAGACACCACGTGACGATCGAGTGTGATAAGCTCTACGTTCACATACAACAGGTGCAAGCCAGTTTTGCATGTGTAGAATACTTGGGTTAAACTTGACGAGCCTAGCATATGCAGATATGGCCTCGGAACACTGAGACCAAAAGGTCGAACATGAATCATATAGTAGATGTGGTCAACATAGCGATGTTCACCATTGAAAGCTACTCCATCTCACGTGATGATCGGACATGGTTTAGTTGATATGGATCACGTGATCATTTAGATGACTAGAGGGATGTCTATCTAAATGGGAGTTCTAAAGTAATATGATTAATTGAACCTTAATTTATCATGAACTTAGTACCTGATAGTATTTGCATGTCTATGTTGTTGTAGATCAATGGCCCATGCTACCGTTCCTATGAATTTTAATGCGTTTCTAGAGAAAGCTAAATTGAAAGATGATGGTAGCAACTACATGGACTGGGTCCGTAACTTGAGGATTATCCTCATTGCTGCACAAAAGAATTATGGCCTGGAAGCACCGCTAGGTGCAAAACCCACTGCAGGAGCAACTCCAGATGTTATGAACGTCTTGCAGAGCAAAGCTAATGACTACTCGATAGTTCAGTGTGCCATGCTTTACGGCTTAGAATCGGGGCTTCAACGACGTTTAGAACGTCATGGAGCATATGAGATGTTCTAGGAGTTGAAGTTAATATTTCAAGCAAATGCCCGAATTGAGAGATATGAAGTCTCCAATAAGTTCTATAGCTGCAAGATGGAGGAGAATAGTTCTGTCAGTGAACATACACTCAAAATGTCTGGGTACCACAACCACTTGACTCAACTGGGAGTTAATCTTCCTGATGATAGTGTCATTGACAGAGTTCTTCAATCACTGCCACCAAGCTACAAAAGCTTCATGATGAACTATAATATGCAAGGGATGGTTAAGACAATTCCCGAGCTCTTCGCAATGCTAAAGGCTGCGGAGGTAGGGATCAAGAAGGAGCATCAAGTGTTGATGGTTAACAAGACCACTAGTTTCAAGAAAAAGGGCAAAGGGAAGGAAGGGGAACTTCAAGAATAACGGCAAGCAAGTTGCTGCTCAAGTGAAGAAGGCCAAGTCTAGACCTAAGCCTGAGACTGAGTGCTTCTACTTCAAAGGGACTGGTCACTAGAAGCATAACTGCCCCAAGTATTTGGTGGGTAAGAAGGATGGCAAAGTGAAAGGTATATTTGATATACATGTTATTGATGTGTACCTTACTAATGCTCAAAGTAGCGCCTGGGTATTTGATCCTGGTTTTGTTGGTAACATTTGCAACTCGAAACCGGGGCTACGAATTAAATGAAGATTGGCTAAGGACGAGGTGACGATGTGCGTGGGAAATGGTTCCAAAGTTGATGTGTCATCTTCGGCACGCTACCTATACATCTACCGTCAGGATTAGTTTTAGACCTAAATAGTTGTTATTTGGTGCCAGCGTTGAGCACGAACATTATATCTGGATCTTGTTTGATGCGAGACGGTTATTCATCTAAATCAGAGAATAATGGTTGTTCTATTTATATGAGTAATATCTTTTATGGTCATGCACCCTTGATGAGTGGTTTATTTTTGTTGAATCTCGATAGTAGTGATACACATATTCATAATATTGAAGCCAGAAGATACAAGTTTAATAGTGATAGTGCAACTTATTTGTGGCACTGCCGTTTAGGTCATATTGGTGTAAAGCGCATGAAGAAACTCCATGCTGATGGGATTTTGGAATCACTTGATTATGAATCACTTGATGCTTGTGAACCATGCCTCATGGCACTACTAGGAAAACCCTTACTAGTAGCGCTGGTTTTTTGGCTATTAGTAACGCGGGCAGGTGCGCTACTGCTATCTATAGCTATTTTTTAGCAGTAGCGCTTGTTTGAACCAGCACTACTGCTATCTATATCTAGCAGTAGCGCGCCTCTGTCCATCGCTACTGCTAATACTAGTAGCGTGCCCCTACAACCAACACTACCGGTAAGCAGTGCTGCTACTACTCCAATACCACATGCTACTGCTAGTATCTTTTTTTTATGTTGATGTATTCATATTTTTACAGGTTTTATAAAATTACAACATACACTGAAACTATATGAAAAAGGAATGTCTCATCATCATCATCGAAGTGGTACAACATAGTCTCATCATATCAACATGGTCTCAACAAAAATGATGTCGATCTCATCATCATCTCGAAATATCGATACAAGTTAATGATCACATGTCTCTTACATTGTCACTGTAGATACATGTTTCATCATCTACCTAAACTATGACATATGAGATAAGAGCGATCACGATGATCAAAAGCAGTATTGTGTAGAAGTTTTTGCAGCGGCGCTGGTTCTGAATCCCCTGTTGTGCTATGAATCTCAAGTAACTAGCTTCGGCTTCCGCTCTGCTATCAAACCCTTTTTGGCTTCCGCCGGAGAAGCCAAATACTTGGGCCTGACACTCTGGCCACTCATCATACACACCCGGAACATGCCCTACATACATGGCATACCACTTCCTCGCCATCGTTGATCTATATACCTGTCAGAGATGCACACACACACACACACACACACACACACACATATATATATATATATATATATATATCATGAAGCGAATTCAACGAAACAGTTATGAAATAGAAGCAACATATATAGTAAACATAGTTAACAAATTTCATCGTACCAAAAGTAATTAACTAGAGCGTGGCACCATACATCCAATACTTTCGTCGTACTGAGAGATTCGAAGTTTCGTCGTAGAGAAAGTAATAAGTAAGTAAACAGACAAATTGTTTTTAAGCTGTGCACTCTTCCCATCTGTCCATATCCGGAAGGGTGGACCCAAGCTTAGTGAAAGGCGTCATGTCCTGACGTTGTAGGGCAATGCGGGTTCGAACGCCAACTCGCGATATTGGGCCACCGTAGAACATCCCATTCTCTTCGAAGACATCTTTCATGATGATGGACGCAATTTCCTGCTGGATCTGGTAGAAATCATTTCAAAGTTGATTATCCGGCACGGCTCCAAAGGCTTTGGCCCATCTCTGGATATGGCTATCTGATGAAGATTTCATGCAAAGTGATTGCACATCCCTTCTGTACTCCATCATTACATGGATGACGTAGAATCCATCATTCTCACTTCTTGCCGGTTGCTGGATGCAACAGAAGTCAGTCTTGTGGCTGAAACTAAGCCCGGCCTTATTTGTTTTTTTTGCATTGGATGTAGCCACCCCGCATGCTGATGCCCAGCATAGCTTTGTCCAGAACATACTTTACGTGTGTGTAATCTTTCTTCTATATGTTCTTCGACGGGTCCAAATATAGAGCGCGGGAGTAACGCGGGTAAAGAACGATGAGAACGGCACGACACCCCCCGCTGCGCAAAATACACGATCAAGTTAGCCTCCATGCGTGCAAAGTAACTATTGAAATGCACGTATATATGTGTTATAGTGCTATCCGTGGATGACTTACCTGGGATGACAAGGTAGGATAATCGTTTCTTTGTCCTTATTGCTGACCAAGAATTCTTCGATGTACTGACTCGCATATTGACGGTTGGCGTCGTTGATTGACAAGAAACCCTCATGCATGTAGTATGGGTCCGCGACCGCAAGACCGACACTACAAAAAAAGACACATCCGTGACATTTTGTGTCGAATGAATTTTTTTTTCTCTCATACATATGGCACTTCTATGACGATAATTGTGACAAAACCCGGTATCATCATAGATGTGGTGGGCTCCTACTTCTATGACAAGAAATCATGACAGAAAATGGGCTTTTCGTCCTGGGCGGGCCGGAGATGCAGCTGCATGACATTCTTTGGGCCGTCCATGACGGAAAAAACCGTGGTAGAAGCGAGGGGAGGAAAATTTCGGGGAGTTCCCGGTTATGGTGGGAGGTCGGGGCCGAGCGATGCGCGTTTCTCTCGTACACGTACGCGCGCGTGTGTGCGAGGCGTTGGCTCTAACTGAACCCGAGCGACGCGTTGGGCTCTAACTGAACCCGAGCGGTTGCACTGCAGGCTACGCGTTACTAAACCCGAGCGATCGATCGATGGCTGTTAACTGAACCCGATCGAGCGATTCCTTCGCTACTGCTGCTAACTGAAGCCGATCGATGGGATGAATAGTGAGCATTGCGAGGGGGGGGGTTGGATGAACAGTGAGCGGTGGCGTTGCCTCTGGATGAACAGGACCCCGTGGTGTGGTGGAGGGCTGGAAGAACAGTAGACTGTGGAGGGGTGCCCGTGGAGGGGTGGATGAACAGGACCCCGTGGTGTGGAGGGCTGGATGAACAGTAGACGGTGGAGGGCTGGTTGAACAGGACCCCATTGTGTGGGGGGCTGGATGAACAGGACCCCATCGTGTGGAGGGCTGGATGAACAGTAGACGGTGGAGGGGTGCCCGTGGTGGGGTGGTTGAACAGGACCCCGTGGTGTGGAGGGCAGGATGAACAGTAGACGGTGGTGGGGTGGTTGAACAGTAGCCGGTGGAGTAGCGCGCGGTGGAGGCTGGATGAACAGGATCCCGTGGAGGCTGGAGGACATCGATGGTGGAGATGAACAGTATCCCGTGGAGTCCCGTTTTGCGGTACGCCACACCCCTCCCGATCAACAGGACCCCCGTTTCGACTGTAGCGCTCCAACACAAGTCCGTTTCGTCCGTTTTGCGGTACGCCACACCCCTTCCGATCAACAGGACCCCCGTTTCGACCGTAGGAGGTCCGTTTCCTCCGTTTTGCGGTACGCCTGACCCCTCCCGATGAACAGGATCGCGTTTCAAATGTGGCCGGTCGAACACAAGGCTGTTTCCTCCGTTCTGCGGTACGCCAGGCCTTGTTTCCATTGTCTGTTCCGTCCAACCCCTCCCGATGAACACGACGCATTCCGTTGCCTCCCCATGAACACGGCGCATTCCGTTGCCTCCCCATGAACACGATGCATTTTGTTGCCTCCCTATGAACACGACGACGACATTGTTTCTCCGTTCCGACCCAGCCATGTACATGAGCCCTGGCCGTACGTATGCGCGAGTAGGCGTTCGAGACCCCGCCCGTATGTACACATACGTGGCCGTATTTTCTTTCTTGCACCCTGGTCGCTATACGTACGTGTAAATGCTACGTGCGCGCCTCTACTACGACATGTGCGCGCCTCTACTACGACACGTGCGCGCCTCTACATCGATCAGTATGTACGTACACGTTCGCGACCAGAATGACAACGCAACGTACGCTTCGACCAGGTGGGTCCCGGCTGTCAGGCACTTCCTTGCCTGCAAAGGTGTAGCTGGTGGGTCCCAGCAGTCAGGGGGAATCGTTTTTTTGCGAAATACAGTGGCCCGTCCGGTGGGTCCCGCTGTCAGGTGGAGGAATAATTATTTTGCACGTAATAAGGAGGCACTTCCTTGCTGCGGCCGTGGACCCAGCTGTCAGCCTCTCCACGTACAGTCCATGTCCGATGGAAGCCGTTTCTTGATCACGTTGACCACGCCGCGCCGAGAGCACCAGGGCGATGGACGACGGCGAGGCCTAGGTAGGGGACGACGCGGATCCGGGGAAGACGCGGTAGTGGATGCCCACGTGTAGAGGAGTACGAGGGTTCACTGGTTCGCTGCGGTGTGAGGCTGCCGTCGCCGCAGAATAACATGGGGTGTGTGTGAGTAGAGGGATGGCCTGGCCAGCGGTGGGAGTAGTAGGGGGCGGTGAGGCCTCCGCCGCATCGCAGCAGTCCACGGGAGGCAGGAGCACGGGGCACGACCGTCGCTGGTTTGGGCGGCTGGAGCAAGAAGACCAGAGGTTGAAGAAGCACTATGACCGTTGGATGGACATCGTACGGTCACTGGAGCTAGAATCATGCATATTGACTAAGTTGACAAAGCCCTCCGTCGCCGTCAACTTAGTAGGCCCACAAGTCAGCCTGCCACTATACTGGGTCCCAGCTAACAAGGGGAGTATTCATTTTTTTTGTGCGTAATAAGGAGGCACTTCCTTGCGTGCGATGATATAGCTGGTGGGTCCAAGCTGTCAGCGGCAGTAACGTTTTTTCGTGAAATACAGAGGCCCTTTCAGTGGGTCCCTGATGTCAGGTGGATGAATCATTATTTTGCGCGTAATAAGGAGGCATTTCCTTGCGTGCGGCCGTGGACCCAGCTGTCGGCCTCAACACGTAAAGTCCACTTCAGATGCATGTCGGTTGTTGACCACGTTGACTAGGCCGCGCCGAGAGCACTAGGGCGGTGGATTACGGCGAGGCCTAGGAAGGGAACGACACGGAGGCAGGGAAGACTCGGCAGTTGTTTCCCACGCGGCGGGGAGTACAACTGTACGAGGGTTTACTGGTTCGTCTGCCGTCGCCGGAAATAACAGCAGGTTTGGGTGAGTAGAGGGATGGCTAGGCCAGCGATGGGAGTACGGTGGGGCGGTGAGGCCTGCGCGACAGCAGAGTCAGCCGCGGGAGGAGGGAGCAGGCAGTCCCGCCGGCGCCTGTTTGAGCGGCTGGAGCAGGAAGAGCAGAGATTGAAGAAGCACGACGGCCGTTGGATGGCCATCCAACAGTCACTGCTTGTGTGTCAACCTTGTTTTAGGAAAGCCTCAAATCTGTGGAAAACAACATACAGCCCATTTGCTAATTCTTAAGGTTTTTTTGGAGCCCATATTCTTTTTGTTAGCATTATAGCCCATATTGTGGCCACGGTTAAAAAATTATACGAAATTTTGCATATTTCGGTGCGGTCCCTGATACGTCTCCGTCGTATCTATAATTTTTGATTGTTCCATGCCAATATTATTCAACTTTCATATACTTTTTGGCAACTTTTTATATTATTTTTGGGACTAACATATTGATCGAGTGCCCAGTGCCAGTTCCTGTCTGTTGCATGTTTTTGGTTTCGCAGAATATCCATATCAAACGGAGTCCAAACGAGATAAAAACGGATGGAGCTTATTTTTGGAAAATATGGAAAATTCGGAAGGAAAATTAACGCGAACCAGTGCCCGAGGTGGTCACGAGGCAGGGGGACGCCCCCCCCTTAGGGCGCGCCCCCTACCCTCGTGAGCCCACCGTAAGGCCGTTGACGCTCTTCTTTTGCCGCAAGAAAGCTAATATTTGGGAAAAATCACGACGAAGGTTTCAGGCCAATCGGAGTTACGGATCTCCATATATATACGAAACGGTGAAACAGAGCCAGGACAGAACGCAGAAACAGAGAGAGACAGAGAGACAGATCCAATCTCGGAGGGGCTCTTGCCCCTCCCGTTCCATGGAGGCCATGGAACAGAGGGGAAACCCTTCTCCCATCTAGGGAGGAGGTCAAGGAAGAAGAAGGAGGAGGGGGGCTCTCTCCCCCTCGCTTCCGGTGGCACCGGAGTGCCACCGGGGGCCATCATCATCACCGCGATCTACACCACCACCTCCGCCATCTTCACCAACATCTCCATCACCTTCCCCCCTCTATCTACAGCGGTCCACTCTCCCGCAACCCGATGTACCCTCTACTTCAACATGGTGCTTTATGCTTCGTAGTATTATCCAATGATGTGTTGCCATCCTATGATGTCTGAGTAGATTTTCGTTGTCCTATCGGTGGTTGATGAATTGCTATGATTGATTTAATTTGCTTGTGGTTATGTTGCTGTCCTTTGGTGCCCATCATATGATTGCGCGCGTGGATCACACCCTAGGGTTAGTTGTATGTTGATAGGACTATGTATTGGAGGGCAAGAGTGACAGAAGCTTCAACCTAGCATAGAAATTGATGCATACGGGATGGAGGGAGGACCAATATATCTTAATGCTATGGTTGGGTTTTACCTTAATGAACATTAGTAGTTGCGGATGCTTGCTAATAATTCCAATCATAAGTGCATAGAATTCCAAGTCAGGGATGACATGCTAGCAGTGGCCTCTCCCACATAATACTTGCTATCGGTCTAGTAAAGTAGTCAATTGCTTAGGGGAAATTTCGCAACTCCTACCACCACTTTTCCACACTCTCTATATTTACTTTATTGTTTATTTATCTAAACAGCCCCTACTTTTTATTTACGTACTCTTTATTATCTTGCAAACCTATCCAACAACATCTACAAAGTACTTCTAGTTTCATACTTGTTCTAGGTAAAGCGAACATTAAGCGTGTGTAGAGTTGTATCGGTGGTCGATGGAACTTGAGGGACTATTTGTTCTACCTTTAGCTCCTCGTTGGGTTCGACACTCTTACTTATCGAAAACTGTTGCGATCCCCTATACTTGTGGGTTATCAAGACCTTTTTCTGGCGCCATTGCCGGGGAGCAATAGCGTGGGGTGAATATTCTCGTGTGTGCTTGTTTGCTTTATCACTAAGTAATTTTTATTCGCTGTTCTTAGTTGTTTTCTATCTTTAGTTATGGGTAGGAAACGCAAAATACCAAAAAAATTAGTTGTACCTACTAAACCAATGGTTGAAGAACCACTCAAAATCTACCACACTGTTCAAGCTTATTACTTGGATCATCTTCGATCCCTATGTGCTCGTGCTGAAACCCCAACTAGCTTAGTTGAGGGCAAATCTTTAGATGAGCATGCTTGTTTTGTGCGACACCGAATATCTGAAACAGGGAAAATTTTACTGGATCAAATTCATCGTTTGCAATGCTATGCTTGGAATTTATGTGAAATATATGATTTTACTTGTTGTTCTGAAAACCCTAAGAAACACCTTCCCTATCAATATGAGTTTAGGGATAATGGAATCGTATCTTCGTATGCTAAGGGTGTTTATAATTACTATGATGTTCAACAAATTGAAGAATTTGTCGCTTTTAAGGGTGCTTAGGAAATTGCTTCTTTTATTGAAAAGTATGATATTACTCTTTACAAATCTAATTTTTTTTGCCATACTTAAATATTGCTATGATAATTATGCTTCTAATGCCTATGTTGAACCATATATTGAGTACTATTCCGCTGTCCAAGAAGAGACTACTATTTTGCCGGAGTCTATGGAAGAAGAAATTGATGAAACTGTGAGCTCATTGGATGAAAAAGATGAAGAGGAGAGTGAAGAACAAAAGGAGGAAGAGCGGATTAGCTACCCGTGCCCACCTTCTAATGAGAGTAACTCTTCAACTCATACATTGTTTAATTTCCCTTCGTGCTTACCGAAGGATGATTGCTCTGATGATTGTTATGATCCCGTTGATTCTCTTGAAATATCCCTTTTTGATGATGCTTGCTATGCTTGTGGCCAAGATGCAAATATGAATTATGCTTATGGAGATGAACTTGCTATAGTTCCTTATGTCAAACATGAAATTGTTGCTATTACACCCACACATGATAGTCCTATTATCTTTCTGAATTCTCCAAACTACACTATATCAGAGAAGTTTGCTCTTATTAAGGAATATATTGATGGGTTGCCTTTTACCGTTGCACATGATGATTTTGATGAATATAATATGCATGTGCTTGCTGCTCCTACTTGCAATTATTATGAGGGAGGAACTATATCTCCACCTCTCTATGTTTCCAATATGATAAAATTGCAATAAAATGTTTATACTATGCATTGGCCTTTACTTTGTGTGCATGAATTGTTCTTTTATGACATGCTGATGCATAGGAAGAGGGTTAGACTTCATCATTACATGATATATGTTACCTTGTGCTCACCACTAAATTACAAATCATTGTGAATTAAAATTGGCTTTGATATACCTTGGGATCCGGGTGGATTCACTACTTGAGCACTATATGCCTAGCTTAATGGCTTTAAAGAAAGCGCTGCCTGGGAGACAACCCGGAAGTTTTAGAGAGTCATTTATTTCTGTTGAGTGCTTTCATATAGTTAAAAAAACAACAAAAATAAGAGAGGGGAACCCAAAACTTTTCAAAAAGGAAAGCGAAAGTGAGAAAGACAAGCATTGTTGAAGTGGGAGAGCTCCTTGAACTTTGTTCATGCTCATGGCAACTTTGTGAATCTTGATTACAGAAACTTTTCAATAAAAATAATTATCCCCTTGTACAATTCCATTGTATTATAAAAATAATATTCCAAGGTTTGCCTTTAGGATGTTTACATTTGCCTGATAGTTTGTACGGTGCAGGACAGAAACTTTGGCTGTAGTGCGCGATTTTACATTTTTAGCTGGAACGTCAAATGGTTCTGATTCTTTTTGAACTGTCTTCCTATACAAATTTTTTATTTTTCCTAATTTTGGTAGAATTTTTGAAATAGCAGAAGTATGGTGAATGTTCAAATTATTACAGACTAATCTGTTTTAGACAGATTGTATTTTTGATGCATAGTTTGCTGTTTTGATGAAACTATCGATTCATATTAGTGGATTAAGCCATGAAAAAGTTATATTACAGTAGGCACAATGCAAAAACAAAATATGAATTGGTTTGCAACAGTACTTAGAGTAGTGATTTGCTTCATTATACTAACGGATCTTACCGAGTTTTCTGTTGAAGTTTTGTGTGGATGAAGTGTTCGATGATTGAGAAGGTTTCGATGTGAGAAGAAGGAAGAGAGGCAAGAGCTCAAGCTTGGGGATACCTGAGGCACCCCAAGTAAATATTCAAGGAGACTCAAGCGTCTAAGCTTGGGGATGCTGGGAAGGCATCTCCTCTTTCTTCAACAAGTATCGGTATGTTTTCGGATTCGTTTCGTTCATGCGATATGTGCACTCTTGGAGCGTCTTTTGCATTTAGTTTTCATTTTTCTTTTATGCACCATCACTAGTAGAAAACAGGGCTTTGTTCACAGGGTAATATTCACATTAGTCCCGGTTCAGTCACGAACCGGGACTAATGTGAGCATTGGTCCCGGTTCATGCGGCTAAGGCATTAGTCTCGGTTCACCTGAGCCCTTTAGTCCCAGTTTAAGACACGAACCGGTACTAAAGGGTGTGATGCCCTTTAGTCCCGGTTTGTGTCTCAAACGTGACTATAGATTAGACCTTTAGTCCCGGTTTGAGACACGAACCGGGACCAAAGGGAGCGATGCCCTTCAGTCCCGATTTGTGTCTCAAACCGGGACTAAAGGTCCCATTCTCAAACTCTACCCCCCCTCGTGGATCGCCTTTTTTGTTTTGAAAAAATCAAAAGAAAATGATAAAAACTTCAAAAAATAAAATCCTTCGAGAGGTAGTTATATTACTACATCTACTAGTTAGGAAAATTTAAAAACTTAAATTTGGACGTGTTTTGCAAAAAGTGCAGGGAAAACGTAAAACGGCTATAACTTTTGCATACAATGTCAGAAAAAAAACGTATAATATATCAAAATGTTCAGCACGAAAATCCACATCCGATTTTGACAGCCTACGGACTGTTTGCAAATTTTTAGAACCCTCAAATTCTAAAAGGAAAAAAGGTTATGCTCAAATTTTAGTTTTTTTATATTTTCATTAAATCTGGTCAAACTATTCAAGAAGTATTAGTGTTACTAAATAATTATTCAAGAATATTAGTGTTACTGAATAATTATTTCAGTTTTTTTTTGAATTTTGGTCAAATCTGGTCAAACTGCGGTCAAACAATGGTCAAACTACTTATTCAAGAAATATTAGTGTTACTAAATCATTATTTCAGTTTTTTTGAATTTTGGTCAAATCTGGTCAAACTGTGGTCAAACTACTTATTCAAGAAATATTAGTGTTACTAAATAATTATTGTTTTTTAGAACAATAGTTTCAAACTCAAACAGTGAAATGTCTGACTTCATGCTCAAGCTAAATTCCTGAGGGTTAATAGGATTGACATCTTACTATTGTTAGGAAAACAATAAGTGCAGACTTGGAAACGAGGGAGAATAGAACCCGGAAGTTAAGCGTGCTCAGGCTGGAGTAGTGAGAGGATGGGTGACCGTCCGGGAAGTTAGATGATTTGGAATGATGAGGGGTGATTAGAGATTAGAGGTTAAATTGAGCGGTGATGAGGGGTGATTAGAGATTAGAGGTTAAAATAATTCAGATATTTGAAAAAAAAATTCAAATTTTTTTTCAAAAAAAATCATAAAATTTCCTTTAGTACGGTTGGTGTTACCAACTGGGACTAAAGGTGGACCTCCAGGCAGCGGCCACGTGGAGGGCCTTTAGTCCCGGTTCGTATAAGAGTGTGATGAGTTGTAATATTGAGTCGTAAGTAAATAGAAGTGTGATGATCATCATTATTAGAACATTGTCCCATGTGAGGTTATCAAAATAAAAGTGGCCAAAGAAGCCCCCAAAAAAGAGAGAGAGGCCAAAGAAGCCTACAAAAAAAGGAAAAAACAAAAAAAACAAAAAAGAGAGAAAAAGAGAGAAGGGGCACCATGTTCTTCATATAGAGTCTCTTGAGTTATCACTTTCATATACTAGTGGGAATTTTAATTATAGAAATTGGCTTGTATATTCCAACGATGGGCTTCCTCAAATGCCCTAGGTCTTCATGAGCAAGCAAGTTGGATGCACACCCACTTAGTTTCAGTTTGAGCTTTCATATACTTATAGCTCTAGTGCATCCGTTGCATGGCAATCCCTACTCACTCACATTGATATCTATTGATGGGAATCTCCATAGCCCGTTGATACACCTGGTTGATGTGAGACTATCTTCTTCTTTTTGTCTTCTCCACCATCATATTCTATTCCACCTATAGTGCTATGTCCATGGCTCACGCTCATGTATTGCGTGAAAGTTGAAAAGGTTTGAGAACGTCAAAAGTATGAAACAATTGCTTGGCTTGTCATCGGGGTTGTGCATGATGTGAGTATTTTGTGTGGTGAAGATGGAGCATACCTAGACTATATTATTTTGTAGGGATAACTTTCTTTGGCCTTGTTATTTTGAAAAGACATGATTGCTTTATTAGTGGGCTTGAAGTATTATTATTTTATGTCAAATGATAGACTATTGCTTTGAATCACTCGTGTCTTAATATTCATGCCATGATTAGACATATGATCAAGATTATGCTAGGTAGCATTCCAGATCAAAAATTATCTTTTTTATCATTTACCTACTCGAGGACGAGCAGGAATTAAGCTTGGGGATGCTGATACGTCTCCGTCGTATCTATAATTTTTGATTGTTCCATGCCAATATTATTCAACTTTCATATACTTTTTGGCAACTTTTATATTATTTTTGGGACTAACATATTGATCCAGTGCACAGTGCCAGTTCCTGTCTGTTGCATGTTTTTGGTTTCGTGCAATATCCATATCAAACGGAGTCCAAACGGGATAAAAACGGACAGAGCTTATTTTTGGAAAATATGGAAAATTCGGAAGGAAAATCAACGCGAACCAGTGCCCGAGGTGGTCACGAGGTAGGGGGCGCCCCCCTAGGGCGCGCCCCCTGCCCTCGTGAGCCCACCGTAAGGCGGTTGACGCACTTCTTTTTCCGCAAGAAAGCTAATATTCGGAAAAAAAATCACGGCGAAGGTTTCAGGCCAATCGGAGTTACGGATCTCCATATATATACGAAACGGAGAAACAGAGCCAGGACAGAACGCAGAAACAGAGAGAGACATAGAGACAGATCCAATCTGAGAGGGGCTCTCGCCCTCCCGTGCCATGGAGGCCATGGAACAGAGGGGAAACCCTTCTCCCATCTAGGGAGGAGGTCAAGGAAGAATAAGAAGGAGGGGGGATCTCTCCCCCTCACTTCCGGTGGCACCAGAGTGCCACCGGGGGACATCATCATCACCGCGATCTACACCAACACATCCACCATCTTCACCAACATCTCCATCACCTTCCCCCCGCCTCTATCTACAGAGGTCCACTCTCCCGCAACCCGCTGTACCCTCTACTTGAACATGGTGCTTTATGCTTCATAGTATTATCCAATGATGTATTGCCATCCTATGATGTCTGAGTAGATTTTTGTTGTCCTATCGGTGATTGATGAATTGCTATGATTGATTTAATTTTCTTGTGGTTATGTTGCTGTCCTTTGGTGCCCATCATATGATTGCGCGCGTGGATCACACCCTAGGGTTAGTTGTATGTTGATAGGACTATGTATTGGAGGGTAAGAGTGATAGAAAGCTTCATCCTAGCATAGAAATTGATGCATATGGGATTGAAGGATGACCAATATATCTTAATGCTATGGTTGGGTTTTACCTTAATGAACATTATTAGTTGGGGATGCTTGATAATAGTTCCAATCATCAGTGCATAGAATTCCAACTTAGGGATGACATGCTAGCAGTGGCCTCTCCCACATAATACTTGCTATCGGTCTAGTAAAGTAGTCAATTGCTTAGGGGCAATTTCGCAACTCCTACCACCACTTTTCCAAACTCTCTATATTTAATTTATTGTTTCTTTATCTTAACAGCCCCTACTTTTTATTTACGTACTTTTTATTATCTTGCAAACCTATCCAACAACACCTACAAAGTACTTCTAGTTTCATACTTGTTCTAGGTAAAGCAAACATTAAGCGTGCGTAGACTTGTATCGGTGGTCGATAGAACTTGAGGGAATATTTGTTCTACCTTTAGCTCATCGTCGGGTTCGACACTCTTACTTATCGAAAACTGTTGCGATCCCCTATACTTGTGGGTTATCACTCCCACGTGTTCAGGTCGTCTTCTTTCCTGTTGGCGTATCAGGGGTCGATGATGGCCTCAGCGAGGTCAACCACGGAGTCCTTCTCCTGCCCGTTGCTGATGATATTGTATTGCTTCTGGATGTCGACAAGCTTGTTGCACCAGATGGCCGAATCGTTGCGTTCTTCCTTCTCTTCACCGTAGCGAAGGTGCAGTCGGCGCTGCCGATGAAACGGGCGAATACTCCAGAACCTAGTGCAGCCATAGGACTGAGGCGAGGCAGAGCTTCATCGAGTCTGTATCATTGGTGTACATCACATTCAACTTGGTGCAGCCATAGGACTGAACGGTGAACTCAGAGGGGAACTCCTTGCTGAAGTCCATATCCAGCAGGCTCACCCCTCGAATCGCCATTGGAGTCTCTTCGAGTGAACGAGTGTGTAGGCGGGGGTAGCAGTTCGTTTTTCAGCTCTTGGGGAACTGGATTCAATAGTAAGCTAAGTGTGTACAGGCGACAATAGTTACTACCCCTCCCTCGTCCGCTGCACGCCCGGCAGAAGATGCACCCTCGGCCACATGTCGGTTCATGAGCGGGTCTGTATTGGTACTGTAATAACAGGACTTAGTGGTCACTTTACTTAAATTTAATTAGCTTTAATAGAAATTTGTACTTAAAACAAGTAATGCATTTGCTCGTTCTATCAGTGCCACAGGATCAACATGCATAACAATTAGAATTATTATTCTCAGGACGCACACGATCATCACATTTGTCGCACTTTCACAAAAGATAATACTACTGAGTTTGAACTGTTTGTTATGGTTGTTGTCCTCTACATCATCATGCCGTGTTTCCTAGCTTGCAAGATTCAGAACCAACAAATAAGATCCAAATAATAAGTACAACAAAGATGCCTACACATCTCATTGATTCCCAGCTTGCAAGATTCAGAACCAACAAATAAGATCCAAATAATAAGTACAACAAAGATGCCTACACATCTCACTGATTCCCAGCTTGCAAGATTCAGAACCAACCCATTAGAGCCTTTTGATCAAGTGAATATCGGGATTAAATCCATCTTGGCTAGCCATGTCATACAATCGAAGAACTTGGAGAATGCTCTTGACCGTCACAACATCTGTAATTGAGTATTCCTGTTTGCACAGCACAAACAAGGAGACAGGAGAGCATGATTTCTCTTTAATAGCGGCCTCCTTGAACTCAACCTCCAACTCTACTTGGATGAGGTCTGCCTGGAGTTCCATGATTCAATTCATGCGCCTTTTTCTACAGTTCACCTGAAATGAAGCAAATATTGCATCCTTCAGCTAGCAAGAAGTACTTGCTCTTGTGAGCTGGCAGGTGCTTCTTTAGTAGTTGCACTAAAATTGAGGAACATTAAGGTTGGCTATCCGGCTCATGTAAGATGCAACTATAATTTTCTTATCCTTTTGTGTAGTTCCACTAAAATAAAGTGCCATTGTGGTGACAGTGACGGCTCCATCTTGCAAAGGCTAATAAAATGTTGCACGAGATTACCAGCAGAACTTGACGGAGATTTTGGAAACTCCAATCACCATTTTGTGCAGTTCCACCAAAATTGAGAGATGTTGCCGACGTGACATTTTAGTTGAACTGCACAAGACACTCATTCCAAAAAAAGTGTTATCTGCAGTTCACCAAAAGGTCACAATAGCAACAAGGTGAAATGGATATCCCTATCTGCACAAAAAGATAGAAAGTAAACAGTTGCTGTTCAATAAGAATATATGAAACATATACAAAATGAAAAGAAGCATCTTAATTATGTTCATGGCAATCACGCAAGGACAATAGAAATTTTAAAACGCCAGCGATGCTTCATGTTACCAGAAGCATTACGATCAACAATGGGATTCCTCGAATATGGGATTACTTTAATGGTGGCATTGCTTGTTTACCAGACACAGTAAATCAACAGCAGCTAAAGAGTTGGTTTAAGGGCATGGGACCGTGGGGACACCAGGACACTTAGCAGCGTAAAGGAGCAACTTACTTATCATACTGGGGAAAACAGCAGGAGTGCCATTGTACTATGTGAGGGCAGCAAATCTAATCCTGGAGACCTTTTGCTATGTGAGGGCAGCAAATCTAATCCTGGAGACCTTTTACTATGTGAGGGCAGCAAATCTAATCCTGAGACCTTTTATTATGTGAGGGCAGCAAATCTAATCCTGGAGACCTTTTACTATGTGATGGCAGCAAATCTAATCCTAGACATACTCTGTTGACTTGTCCACCAGCCACCACTTTCTATCCTTTTTTCAACCAATAATAGATCTGTTCCTTGTCCAGTTTGTACTGCATTTTCCCATTATTTCCCTTTTCAACCAAGAGACTGGTTGGGTATCCGGTCTCTACTACTTTCACCATATTATTTCCTCTTTGAATCAAGCCCTAGATTCATGCTACAACTTTCCCCCCTTTCTTCGTTGTTTGAACAAAGCCCTAGATTCGAATGCATGAAGTAGCTTTACCTCTAATAATACTAAAAATTTAGGTGGCTTTGGAAGAGCTGATGGGAGTAGAAAAAGATGCACATGCAGACACGTGGGGAGCTGCGGCAGTAGGGCAAGGCCGCTTTCGAAGAACTTATACCTGAGGATCACCGGGATGTCGGCGGCGGCAAGTCGGATCTACAGACAATACGGCAGGGAGGAAGAAGGGTCAGAGGACCTCCCGAGACGGCCATGTGTCGGACAGAACGGAACGGGCAGAGGATGACCGCGTGAATGATGCACCTTTTAGTCCTCTACACACACCGGCCAAAGGGATCCGACCGGATCTGTGACCAGCGGTGAGGGCAGCAAATCTAATCCTGAGAGCCGCTACTGCTGTCTTGTTTATATCTGGAGAGGATGAGAGAATGAAGAGAGCAACCCTAGTAAAGCAAGCGCTCAGGCCCCTGCGTCCATATATAGTGGAGTGATTATCTTTTTTCTCTCCACAACATGCGTTTCAATTTGTGTACGTGGCATTAAAGAAAATAAACTCTCTATTTAAGGTGACCACTATACGACTCCTACTTACTACTAGTAGTACTACAGTATTGTTCACTTGTGCTCCCCGCCCCTCCATTCATTGAACAACCCCACGGGTGGATAAACATATAGTAAGCATTGTATTTATATAGAACTAACAAGGTCGAACTATTTTCGCGTAGTTAAAAGTTAAGGGCGGGGCTTTTCCTGAGCAGTATGCGCGACAGTTTTTGGTTAGGGCCAGAAGACTATTTTAATTATTTTTTAAATCTTCGAGACGGCCACATAGCAAGGAGCCGACCCCAATGATTTTAAGCTTACATGCACGGTACACGCTATCCTAGACTACTATACACATGAAACTTCCACACGAGCGTCCGGGCTGCGCTTGGCTCTTCGCCTCTTCGGGAAGTTGAACAATGATGGAATACTACTGCACTGGAGGAGTACTACAGTATGCTTCTGGCCATCTGACACCGATTGAACTGATGCATGTCCACTGCGTGCGGGAGGGAGAGCGTGTAGCGAAAGCTTCTCCTAGTCTTGCCAGCCACCACGCTCATGGGCGAGGGAGGGGCGCTCCTGCCTTTGCGTGTATGACAGGTGGGCCCTACAGGTGTGTGGCCAACCTGTCATACAGCCAAAGGCATGTGCAGTTAAGTCCGTGAGGGCGAGGATAATCAAACTTCTCGTTGATGTACGAGTTGACGCGACACATCAAAGCACTTCACTCGATATATTTCAATAATTTGCGTGTGTGACTCACAGATACAGAGGCCGGGGGTCATCATCCTCCTTTTCGAGAAAAAATAGATGCGTGTGTGAGAGGACGAGTGCGTGCGTGCACCTCTTCTCTTCCTGTATAACGTACTACTAAACTCAGAGTACAAGTTTTTGTGGGTGGCACGATGGTGCGTGCGAGAAGTCCCGAGAGATAGGTTTAATGTATTAATTGCAATGCATGCATGCATAAAGTACATGCATTGGTCAATTTTCTCTTAATACGTGCATGCAATGATTTAATGCACCTTGGAATCTGAACATGTGTTGGGGACAACCAAATTGAGCCTTATAAAATGGAAAAACTAAAATTTTGAGATAAGCCCTAGAAAACCGGAAAGGAGGGAGTAAAAAAAGAAGTACTCCATCTGGGAATAGTGCCGCACTTCGAAACTAGAACCGTCAATAAATTTTGAGCTTGCGTCTCGTCACATTCCAAATTACTCCATGCTATATTGAATTGCAAACCTGTTCACACCGATCCCAACCTAAACGGTTTCCCACTTAGGAGCGTATTAGTACTCGGTTATAAATACTAGTATGCCAAGATGACTGCACATTCCTCCTCAACTCCTCATCCACAAAAAAAAGCAAGTCATTCAGCATCCTTCCTTGCGTCTGCCATGACCAGCGTGAGTTCTAGGTCGAGAGATTGCCACCAGGGAGAGGCGACCATGGAAGCATAAGCACGAGAGATGTCCCCCCTCGCTGCAAGAGCAGCCGACATGTCCCGCCGCGCGGAAGTAGCAGCACAGAGGTCCCACCGTGCTGCTGAAGCAGCACGGAGGTCCCGCCGCGCCGTCGATGCAGCAGACTGGTCCGGCCGTGCCGTGGAAGCAGCAGAGATGTCCCGCCGTGCCATGAATGCAGTAGAGATGTCCCGCCGCACCGCGGCGGCCTGGGAAAATTTCTCCGGGCATGCGACGACTGTTACAGGTGCATGCATGCGATCGTCCATAGCGAGAGGGATCAGATCTCCCGCTCGGCAAGGTTGCAGGACGATATGATAGCCTCGTTTGAACAGGCTACCGGTGTCATCCGGTAACTAAGGGAGGGCAATGAGAGGCTCCGGGCTGAGCGCGACCTGTTGAGGGAGAAGATCATCCGAAGTGCAGACCTGTAGGAGGAGACTAGTGCCTTTTTGAAGAAACTTATGGACGAGAATGACATGCTCCGCAACGAGCGCCAAAGGCTAGTGGAGGAATCCATGGATGTTCTCAAGCAGCGTCTTGAGGACACGAAAGAGCTCATTGCCGCTCGCCGCAGAGACTAGTTTCCTGGTTTCTTTTGATGTAATAATCAGTTTAGGATGTGGATTGTGTCGTCGGTTGTGAAATGTTGGGTTCTAGCGCGGATGTTTGGCCTTTGTTGGCCTCTTGGGATGTTGCGATTTCAATCTGGTAGCTTTTAGTCCTTCGTGTTAGGCTGGAGTTGTGCTGAACTTCTTGTGAATTGTGGTGGTTTTCAGTAATGAAAATCGGAAGGGGCAAGCCCTTCTTTGATCAAAAAAATTTAATCGTCCTTATATATTCATCAGTCCTGCTATAAGTCGAGGTAGATGCTATATACACTAGTAGAAAAGGGGGCTTTGGTCCAGGCCGGGTAAGCCCATTAGTCCCGGTTCAGTCCAGAACCGGGACCAATGGGTGCATTTATCCCGGTTCGTGCGGCTAAGGCATTAGTCCCGGTTCACCTGGGCCCTTTAGTCCCGGTTCGTGCCACGAACCGGGACTAAAGGGTGCGATTCCTATTAGTCCCGGTAGGTGGCACCAACCGGAACTAAAGGTTAGACCTTTAGTCCCGGCTGGTGCCACCAACCGGGACTAATGGGCTTTGAGGCATTAGTACCGGTTCATGGCACGAACCGGTACTAAAGGTCCTATTTTCAAACTCGGATTAAAAAGTTTTTTATATGAAAAATCATCTACTCGAAAAGTTACATCCGATAGAGACAGCCTACGGCCTATTTGCAAATTTGTAGAATCCTCGAATTCCAAAAGTAAAAAAAGTTATGCTCAAATTTCAGTTTTTTTAAATTTTCATTAAATCTGATCAAACTATGGTCAAACTACTTATTCAAGAAGTATTAGTGTTACTAAATAATTATTCAAGAATATTAGTGTTATTAAATAATTATTTCAATTTTTTTGAATTTTGGTCAAATCTGGTCAAACTATGGTCAAACTACTTATTCAAGAAATATTAGTGTTACTAAAAAATTATTGTTTTTAAGAACAATAGTTTCAAACTCAAATAGTGAAATGTGTGACTTCATGCTCAAGCTAAACTCCTGAGGGTTAATAGGATTGACATCTTACTATTGTCAGGAAAACAACGAGTGCAGACTTGGAAACGAGGGAGAATAGAACCCGGAAGTTAAGCGTGCTTAGGATGGGGGAGTGGGAGGATGGGTGACCGTCCGGGAAGTTAGATGATTTGGAATGATGAGGGGTGATTAGAGATTAAATTGAGCAGTGATGAGGGGTGATTAGAGATTAGAGGTTAAAATAATTCAGAAATTTGAAAATAAAAAAATTTCAAAAAAAAATTTCAAAAAAAATTTAAAAAAAAAATCAGAAAATTTCCTATAGTACCGGTTGGTGTTACCAACCAGGACTAAAGGTGGACCGGCCACGTGGAGGGCCTTTAGTCCCGGTTCTTGAACCGGGACTAACTAAAGGCCCTTTTTCTACTAGTGATAGGTCCGTCGGATCTTACATCAAGATCCGTGCTTTCAGATTTTCTTTTTTCTCTCTTAAATCTCAGTCGAGTGAGACATAGCCACGCCATTAAACAGAGGGTCAGGCGCCATTAATGGAGACATTGGGAGAGAGGAGGACGGCAGATGGAGGTCAAAGGGCTCTCCTCCCGATAAGCACGCACAGGGGTCTGATCGCACACCTCTCGTACTCAAATAGCTACCCTGCACGTCGCCTCCTAGCTAATAAAAAGGGGGACGCGTGGTGGCATGTAAATGGTACTAGTAAGTAGAACGCCCATGGTTTCAATAATACTTGTGTTTCCGATTGTAACATGACATCACTTCTTCCTAAATGACTTTGTTGATTGTTAATGTGTGCGCCTTCGCAAATCGGACTGCAAAATTACCACAGCATGTTGGTGCCATGTCATGGCACCAAGCCAAGTTTCATTATTTTCATGTGTGTTTTGGATTTACAGGAATTAAAAAAGTAAGTTTCTCAATGTTTCCAACCCAGCCACGACGCCCAGAATTTTGAATTTCATTCACATTTCTTGCATGGAACCTAGAAATTTACCCGAGGACACACATGTGATTTTTCAACCAACTTTGGTGCACTGGAACATGTTCTTGTATTTCAAATTTGAATTATGCACACAAATGTGACACGTTCCCTCCCAGAACCACGAGCCTTCTTGAGAGAAGCTCCGATTTGCAAGAAGCTTATACCAAAATTTGTTCCTATTCGGCCAAATTTTTTTACCATGGCATGGTACTACCATGACATGAAACCATGCCAAGTTTCATGATTTTAAAACCAAGTTTCTCAATGTTACCGACCGAGCCACGATGCCCAGATGTTTGAATTTTATTCTCATTTTTTGCATGGGACCTACTCCCTCCTTCCATCTATATAGGGCCTAATGTGTTTTTCAAGACAGCCTTTGACTATTGACAATATTAATAGCACATGAGATGTATACTATGCAAATTATATTATTGGAAGCTCCTTTGACATACAAAATTGAAGGTATGCTTTGTGTAAGTTGCATGTCATATATTATTGCTCTAACGTTTGGTCAAAGTTATCCTCGAAAAACGCATTAGGACCTATATGCATGAGAGGAGTCGACTTCGAGAGAACATGTTTGTTCGAGAGACACCGAGGAAGACTACTATATATCGATGGTGCATGTAGGCGGGAATTAAACTAAGGGATGGTCTTATTGGTTTCGGGGATATAGGGGAAGAGTGAGAGGCGGGGGGGGGGGGGTAGCTAGAAGGAGATGGGGTAGCTAGAAGGAGATTGTTAAGTGTGAGTGTGTGTTTTACCCATCCAGGCAGAAGTTATGTGCACAAAAGAGGAGAATGATTCGGTGTGGCATTAGGATTGAGGGTAATTAACTACGTATGGAGACATAGAGACCTTGAACGTGCATGTGTGAGAGGTAGACATGTATACGTGGGATGTGTGTGTGTGCGCGCGCATGATCGAGATAAAAGAAAGAAGACATAAGTCATAAGATCAACGACATGGGAGAGACAGATCGGTATGACAATATGCATGCATGTGAGAATGCATGGAAGAAGTCCTGACAATTGAGCATGTGTTTTTGTCTTTAAGAGATAGTGGCGTGGGTTGGAACATGCATCTATGGCGAGCAGAGGGAGTGAGGCGCAATGATTGTGCAAAAGAGACCAACCTATAAATGCATATGTATGGAGAGACATATATAGTGTGGGTGATAGGAATCAAGACTCCGTGAGAGAAAAAAATGTTGACGGAGAAACTACAGATAGATATAGAGATGGAGATGCTAGCTAGAGGGACATCCGCTAGTTTGGGTGTTGGAGATGACCGTCGGGTGGTTCAAAGGGTGAAGTTATATATGTGTGTGGGAGGGCACTTGACTGCATGTAGAGAGAAACATATGTAGTGTGCGTGATAGGAATCAAGAGTGAGGGCGAGAAAGAAGGTTGATGGAGAAACAAATAAATAGAAAGATAAAGATGCTAGCTAGTGTGCGTTAGAGATAGGAGTCGAGTGGATCAGAAGGCTGGGTTATGTGTGTGGGTGTGAGAGAGATAGAGAGAGGGTGCGTGTGAGTCACATACAAACAGATATCAGAGAGAAATGAGATCCAGAGAGACGGAGTTTTGTGTCTGCGAGAGAGAAAGATATTTCACAACGAGAGTGATAGCTAGAGAGACATACGAGGGAACGCAAGATATATCTAGGGAGAGAGGGTGTGTGTGAGCGACATACAAGAGAACACTGGAGAAATATGAGACCATGGGAGACAGAATTTGTGTTTGTGTGTGAGAAAGAGATATTGAAGAGGAAGAGTCATAGGTTCTCATATCTAAGGAGCGAAAGACATCTCTGTATGAGGGGTGTGCGAGTGGCACACATGGGAATAGTAGAGAGAAATGAGACCCCGGGAGACAATGTTTTGTGTTTGTGTGAGAGAAAGAGATTCCACATGGAGAATCATAGTTACAGGCACATAGCAGGGAGCGAGATATACTTAGAGAGAGATAGAGTGATGAAGGTCAAGGGAGAGAGACCTTCAGTGTGTTACAAAGATAAAAGATCATTGTCGACATACAGGTAGCAAGAGAGATACCTGAGAGATGATGAACACGTATAGGTCCAGAGAGATAGTCCTATATAAGCATGAGTGATAGCTATATGAGACGGATATCTGGATTAAAGGGGATTCAAATATTTAAACTGGAGATCACGACATCAATAATATCATAACGCAAATTGGTGTATCAAACATGCATATTCATTTGAATTTGGGCACACGTGTAATGTTATATAGTTTATCAATATTGGTGATCCATAGATTCTTCAATTACAAACAATGCATGGTTTATATGCAATTAATGTCTAAACGGGATTACACTATATGTTGCGTCTGTGAAACACATTATACATGTTTGAGAAGTAAAAAAACCCGCATGAAACACACATTAATTGGAGACAGTTAGCGAGGAATGCATACATTGGATTTCAACATAAAGTGGTTTCAAATATTTGAAAATCCAAATTGATGGATACAACCTTATGAATCTGAGATCATGCCATTTGTAAACCATATTTATGTATAAATGGTGTTGTGCTTTTGAAAGTATATATAAAAAATGATGTATATAGAATGTAATTCCAATTGAAAATGGATCCCGCCCGAAAAAAATAGAATACAAACGGGATTCAAATTGAGTTGGCACGGTAAACGTGCACTCTGAAAAATCTGAACGAAGCGGGGAAGCAGCAGTAACCGCCCGAAACCAAAATCTGCGAGACGGAAATCACTGCTGCCTATCCCTGCCACGCAAAGCCTATATGCTGGATTTCTATAGGTTTCGATAGGGGTAGGTTTGTAATTTCACCCAAACGTGACGTAACCGCCTCTCACCCGGATTCATACACAGTGGGCACCAAAACACAGTGTGTCCTCGGCCGAAATAGACTCCCTCCCCGAGTCATATTCATACACGGTGGCGCCAAAAACAAACTCTTGTCAGCAAATATTCGGTGTATGCGAGATTACTGTCCTATCCCCAACCGACTAGTGTTGTTGTGATGTAGTAGAAATTTGAAACGGGGGCTAAGTTTGTAAATTTCCTCGCATTTGAGACAAGCGCGCCCTGAATACATGGTTCCCCCCTTCCTCTCTACCTCCCTTTTCCCCATTCGTACTCCGCGGGCGCCAAAACACCCTCTCCACCCCACCCTACTCCGTCCGCCGCCGTCCGCCACCCCATCCACCGCCGTCCTCCTCCACCATGCCGGAGCTGATAACCCGACGCCGCCGTCCATTACAAGAGATCGACCTCTCTCATCCACGGCTCCGGACCGGGATCCTTGCATCCCGTCCTCTCGCTTCATCCCCGTCGTCGTCCACCTTGCCGGCACCTCTCCTACAACCATCCCGATACCTTGTTCAATCTCGTTACCGGCAAGTCTCTTTACTTGTTCCATAACACATCATCCCGTGATCAACTCCTTGGTCACATTGTGCACATTATGATGATGTCCTACCGAGTGGGCCCAGAGATACCTCTCCATTACACGGAGTGACAAATCCCAGTCTCGATTCGTGCCAACCGAACAGACACTTTCGAAGATACCCGTAGTGTACCTTTATAGCCACCCAGTTACATTGTGACGTTTGGCACACCCAAAGCACTCCTACGGTATCCAGGAGTTGCACAATCTCATGGTCTAAGGAAATGATACTTGACATTAGAAAAGCTTTAGCATATGAACTACACGATCTTGTGCTAGGCTTAGGATTGGGTATTGTCCATCACATAATTCTCCTAATGACGTGATCCCGTTATCAACGACATCCAATGTCCATGGTTAGGAAACCGTAACCATCTATTGATCAACGAGCTAGTCAACTAGAGGCTTACTTGGGACATGGTGTTGTCTATGTATCCACACATGTATCTGAGTTTCCTATCAATACAATTCTAGCATGGATAATAAACGATTATCATGAACAAGGAAATATAATATAATAATAACCAATTTATTATTGCCTCTAGGGCATATTTCCAACAGTCTCCCACTTGCACTAGAGTCAATAATCTAGTTCACATCGCCATGTGATTAACACTCACAGGTCACATCCCCATGTGACCAACATCCAAAGAGTTTACTAGTCTCAATAATCTAGTTCACATCACTATGTGATTAACACTCAATGAGTTCTGGGTTTGATCATGTTATGCTTGTGAGAGAGGTTGTAGTCAACGGGTCTTTCCATATTCAGATCCCTATGTATTTTGCAAAACTTTATGCCATATCGTAGATGCTGCTACCACGTTCCACTTGCAGTTATTCCAAATTGTTGCTCCATTATACGTATCCGGTATCTCTACTCAGAGCTATCCGGATAGGTGTTAAGCTTGCATCGACGTAACTCTTTACGTCGAACTCTTTATCATCTCCATAACCGAGAAACATTTCCTTATTCCTCTAAGGATAATTTCGACCGCTATCTGGTGATCCTCTCCTAGATCACCTTTGTACCCTCTTGCCAGACATGTGGCAAGGCACACATCAGGTGCGGTACTTCAGCATGGCATACCGTATAGAGCCTATGACAAAAGCATAGGGGACGACCTTCGTCCTTCCTCTTTCTTCTGCCGTGGTCAAGCTTTGAGTCTTACTCAACTTCACACCTTACAACTCAGGTAAGACTCCCTTCTTTGACTGATCTATTTTGAAATCCTTCAAAAACATGTCAAGGTGTGCGTTCTTTGAAAGTATCATCAGGCGTCTTGATCTATTTCTATAGATCTTAATGCCCAATATGTAAGCAGCTTTATCCAGGTCTTCCTTTGAAACTCACTCTTCAAACAACCGTTTATGCTTTCCAGAAACTCTACATTATTTCGGATCAACAATATGTCATCCACATATACTTATCAGAAATGTTGTAGTGCTCCCACTCACTTTCTTGTAAATACAAGTTTCTAGCAAACATTGTATAAACCTAAAAGCTTTGATCACTCCATCAAAGCATATATTCTGACTCCGAGATGCTTGCTCTAGTCCATAGAAGGATCACTAGAGCCGGCATACCTTTTAGCATCCTTAGGATCGACAAAACTTTGATTGTATCACATACAACTCTTTCTTACGAAAACTGGTAGGAAAACTTGTTTTTGACATCCATCTGTCAGATTTCATAATCAAAAAATACAGCTAATGCTAACATGATTCCGACGGACTTAAGCATCGCTACGGGTGAGAAATTCTCATCGTAGTCAACTCCTTGAACTTGTGAAAAGAATCTTTCCCACAAGTTGAGCTTCATAGACGGTAACATTACCGCCCACGTCCGTCTTCTTCTTAAAGATCCATTTATCTCAATGGCTCGCTCATCATCGGGAAAGTCCACCAAGGTCCATACTTTGTTCTGATACATGGATCTTATCTCGGATTTCATGGCTTCTAACCATTTGTCGGAATATGGGCCCACCATCGCTTCTCCATAGCTCGTAGGTTCATTGTTGTCTAACAACATGATATCTAAGACAGGATTACTGTACCACTCAGGAGTAGTACATATCCTTGTCGACCTACGAGGTTCGATAGCAACTTGATCCAAAGCTTCATGATCACTATCATTAACTTCCTATTCAATAGACGTAGGCTCCACAGAAAACATCTTTCTGTGTTGCATCACTCTCTGGTTGAACTAAAGGTTCGACAACCTCATCAAGTTCTATCTTCCTCCCACTCAATTCTTTCAAGAGAAACTCCTTCTCGAGAAAGGACCCATTCTTTGCGACAAACAATTTGCCCTCGGATCTGAGATAGAAGGTATACCCAACTGTCACCTTTGGGTATCCTATGAAGATGTGTTTGTCCGCTTTGGGTTCGAGCTTCTCCGGCTGAAGCCTTAAGCATCGCAGCCCCAAACATTAAGAAACGACAACTTTGGTTTCTTGCCAAACCAATGTTCATACGGCGTCGTCTCAACGGACTTATATGGTGTCCTTTCTAAAGTGAATGTAGCTGTCTCTAATGCATAACCTCAAAATAATATCGGTTGATCGGTAAGAGACATCATAGATCGCACCATATCTCATAAGGTTCGATTACGACGTCCGGACACACCATTACCCTGTGGTGTTCCAGGTGGCTTCAACCGTGAAACAATTCCACAATGTCTTAAGTGTTTGCCAAACTCATAACTCAGAAATTCTCATTGATCAGATCGTAGGAATTTGATCTTCTTGTTATGATGATTCTTAACTTCACTCTGAAATCGCTTGAACTTTTCAAACGTTTCAGACTTGTGCTTCATTAAGTAAATATACCTATATCTACTCAAATCATCAGTGAAGATGAGAAAATAGCGATATCCACCGCACACTTCAATTCTCATTGGATCACACGCATCAGCATGTATGATTTCCAACAAGTCACTTTCCCGTTTCATTGTACCTGAAAACGGGGTCTTAGTCATCCTACCCATGAGGCATGGCTCGCATGTGTTAAGCGATTCAAAATCAAGTGACTCCAAACAACCATCGACATGGAGTTTCTTCCTGCATCTTACGCCAATATGACCTAAGCGGCAGTGCCACAAGAAAGTGGTACTATCATTATTAACTCTACATCTTTTGGCGTGAACATGTGTATTAGCACGACCGAGATTCAATGAACCATTAACATAGGGTGCATGACCATGAAAGGTATTATTCATGTAAACAGAATAACCATTATTCTCTAATTTAAATGAATAACCGTATTGCAATGAACATGATCCAATCATATTCATGCTCAACGTAGACACCTGATAACATTTATCTAGGTTCAATACTAATCCCGAAGGCAGATGGAGCGTGCGATGGTGATCTCATCAACTTTGGAAACACTTCCAACACACATCGTCACCTCGCCCTTAGCCAATCTCCGTTTATTCCGTAGCTTGTGCTTCAAGTCACCAATAATAGCAATTGAACCTGTATCCAATACCCAGGTGCTACCAGGAGTACTAGTGAGGTACACATTAATAACACGTATATACTTTGAAGTTGCCAGCCTTCTTATCTACCATGCATTTGGGGTAATTCTGCTACCAGTGACCGTTCCCCTTACAATAGAAGCACTTAGTCTTGGGTTTGGGTTCAACCTTGGGTTCCTTCACTGGAGCGGCAACTGGTTTGCCATCCATGAAGTTTCCCTTCTAGCCCTTGCCCTTCTTGAAACCAGTGGTCTTGTTAAACCATCAACACTTGATGCTCCTTCTTGATTTCTACCTTTTGTGGTCTTAAGCACCGCGAACAGCTCCGGGATCAACTCCATCCCTTGCATGTCATAGTTCATCATGAAGATCTAGTAGCTTAGTGATAGTGGCTACAGAACTCTATCAATCACTATCTTATCTGGACGTTTTACTCCCACTTAATTTAAGTGATTGTAGCACCCAGACATTCTGAGCACATGCTCACTAGCTGAGCTATTCTCCTCCATCTTGTTGGCAAAAGAACTTGTCAGAGGTCTCACACCTCTCAACACGGGCATGAGCCTGAAATCCCAATTTCAGCTCTTGGAACATCTCATATGTTCTATGGCGTTCAAAACGTCATTGGAATCCCGATTCTAAGCCGTAAAGTATGGTGCACTAAACTATCAAGTAGTCATCAGGATGTGTCTTTTAGGTGTTCACAACATCCACAGACGACGTTGTAGGGGTTTGCACATCAAGCGGTGCATCAAAGACGTAAGCCTTCTGTGTAGCAGTGAGGACACTCCTCGGACTACGGACCTAGTCCAAATCATTGCTTACAATATCTTTCAACTTAATATTTCTCTAGGAACGTATTGAAACAGGGAGCTACAACGTGAGCTATTTATCTACAACATATTTGCAAAGACAATTTAGACTATGTTCATGATAATTGAGTTCATCTAATCAAATTATTTAATGAACTCCCACTCAGATAGACATCCCTCTAGTCATCTAAGTGAAACATGATCCGAATCGACTAGCCCGTGTCCGATCATCGCGTGAGACGGCCTAGTCATCAATGGTGAACATCTCATGTTAATCGTATCTTCTATATGACTCATGTTTGACCTTTCGGTCTTCCGTGTTCCGAGGCCATGTATGTACATGCTAGGCTCGTCAAGTCAACCTAAGTGTTTCGCACGTGTCCCGAGGCCATGTCTGTACATGCTAGGCTCGTCAAGACCCGTTGCATTCGAACGTTAGAATCTATCACACCCGATCATCACGTGGTGCTTCGAAACAACGAACCTTCGCAACAGTGCACAGTTAGGGGGAACACTTTTCTTGAAATTTTAGTGAGGGATCATCTTATTTAAGCTACCGTCGTTCTAAGCAAATAAGATGTAAAACATGATAAACATCACATGCAATCAAATAGTGACATGATATGGCCAATATCATTTTGCTCCTTTTGATCTCCATCTTCGGGGCTCCATGATCATCATTGTCACCGGCATGACACCATGATCTCCATCATCGTGTCTTCTTGGTGGTCCCGGTACACTACCTGTGATGCCCAGAACACTTCCGGTGGCCAAAACCATACTTCCTATATATCAATCTTTACCTCCGGACCATTCCGGAACTCCTCGTGACATCCAGGATCTCATCCGGGACTCCGAACAACATTCGGTAACCGCATACATACTTTCCCTATAACCCTAGCGTCATCGAACCTTAAGTGTGTAGACCCTACGGGCTCGGGAGTCATGCAGACATGGCCGAGACAACTCTCCGGTCAATAACCAACAGCGGGATCTAGATACCCATGTTGGTTCCCACATGCTCCACGATGATCTCATCGGATGAACCACGATGTCAAGGATTCAATCAATCCCTTATACAATTCCCTTTGTCTATCGGTACGATAATTGCCCGAACTTCGATCGTCGGTATCCTAATACCTTGTTCAATCTCGTTACCGGCAAGTCTCTTTACTCATTCCGTAACACATTGGTCACATTGTGCACATTATGATGATGTCCTACCGAGTGGGCCCACAGATACCTCTCCGTTACACGGAGTGACAAATCCCAGTCTCGATTCGTGCCAACCCAACAGACACTTTCGGAGATACCTGTAGTGTACCTTTATAGCCACCCAGTTACGTTGTGACGTTTGGCACACCCAAAGCACTCCTACGGTATCCGGGAGTTGCACAATCTCACGGTCTAAGGAAATGATACTTGACATTAGAAAAGCTCTAGCATACGAACTACACGATCTTGTGCTAGGCTTAGGATTGGGTGTTGTCCATCACATCATTCTCCTAATGATGTGATCCCGTTATCAACGACATCCAATGTCCATGGTCAGGAAACCGTAACCATCTATTGATCAACGAGCTAGTCAACTAGAGGCTTACTAGGGACATGGTGTTGTCTATGTATCCACACATGTATCTGAGTTTCCTATCAATACAATTCTAGCATGGATAATAAACGATTATCATGAACAAGGAAATATAATAATAACCAATTTATTATTGCCTCTAGGGCATATTTCCAACACAAATTTATTAAGCGCGTGTTTGGTTGCCTGCATATGGCCCAGCCTGGCCCGCGTGGGAAGAAATTTTCCTATTTGGTTGCCTGCGTTTACTGTGCGGCCTGCATGGCATGAAACTTAAAGCAGCTCCACGCCAGGCCCAGAGGAAACGCCCAAATCGGCAGTATCTCGCGAGCCTGGCTCGCGCGGCGTAGGGGACGGCGGTGCGTGATACGTTCATTTTGCATCATGTTTTCTTACTGTTATTTATAATGTTTGTATCCATAATAATGCTTTTTGGAGTAATTCTAATGCCTTTTCTCTTATAATTTGCAAGGTACACACCAAGAGGGAGAATTCCGGCATCAGGAAATCTGGACCTGGAAAAGCTACGTCGGGCTTACTATTCTGCACAACTACAAATAAGCTGAAATTCATGAGGAATTTTTATGGAATATACAAATATATAAGAAATATTGGAGCCAATAAGTACCAGAGGGGGCCCACCAGGTGGGCACAACCCACCTGGGCGCGCCAGGGAGCCTAGGTGCGCCCTGGTGGGTTGTGCTCCCCTCGACCCACCTCTGGGGCCCATCATTTGGTATATAAGTCATTTTGACCTAGAAAAAATAAGAGGAGGACTTTTGGGACAAAATGCCGCCGCCTCAAGGCGGAACTTGGGCAGGAGCACTTTTGCCCTCCGGCGGAGCGATTCCGCCGGGGGAACTTCCCTCCCGGAGGGGGAAATCTTCGTCATCATCATCACCAAAAACTCTCCCATCTTGGGGAGGGCAATATCCATCAACATCTTCAACAACACCATCTCCTCTCAAACCCTAGTTCATCTCTTGTGTTTAATCTTGTTATCGGACTATAGATTGGTACTTGTGGGTGACTAGTAGTATTCACTACATCTTGTAGTTGACTACTATATGGTTTATTTGGTGGAAGATTATATGTTAAGATCCAATATGATATTTAATACTCCTCTGATCATGAGCATGTTTATCGTTTTTGAGTAGTTACCTTTGTTCTTGAGGTCACGGGAGAAATCATGTTGCAAGTAATCATGTGAATTTGATATGTGTTCGATATTTTGATAGAATGCATGTCGTGATTCCCTTAGTGGTGTCATGTGAACGTCGACTACATGACACTTCACCATATTTTGGGCCTAATGGAATGCATTGTGGAGTAGCAATTAGATGATGGGTTGCGAGAGTGATAGAAACTTATAACCCCAGTTTATGCGCTATTCCGTAAGGGATCGATTAGATCCAAAAGTTTGATGCTATGGTTAGAATTTATTCTCAATACTTTTCTCGTAGTTGCGGATGCTTGCGGGAGGGTTAATCATAAGTAGGAGGTTTGTTGAAGTAAGAACAACACCTAAGCACCAGTCCACCCACATATCAAATTATCAAAGTACCGAACATGAATTAAACCAACATGATGAAAGTGACTAGATGAAATTCCCGTGTATCCTCAAGAACGCTTTGCTTATCATAAGAGACCATTTTGGCCTGTCCTTTGCCTCAAAAGGATTGGGCTCCCATTCTGCACTTTTGTTACTACTATCGTTACTTGCTCGTTACAAATTATCTTGCAATCAAGCTACTTTGCTACTTACAATTTCAGCACTTGCAGACATTACCTTAATGAAAACTACTTGTCATTTCCTTCTGCTCCTGGTTGGGTTCGACACTCTTACTTATTGAAAAGAGCTACAATTTATCTCCTATACTTGTGGGCCATCAAGGCTATTTTCTGGCACCGTTGCCGGGGCGTGAAGCGCCTTAGGTAAGTGGAATTTGGTAAGGAAATATTTATATAGTGTGTAGAAATTTATTGTCACTTGTTACCATGGAAAACAATCCTTTGAGGGGTTTGTTCGGGGTATCTTCACCTCATCCGGAAACACAATTAATTACCCCTCAACCTACTGCACCTACTGAAAATATTGAATATGAATTTCCTTTGGGTATGATAGAACAACTGCTAGCTAATCCTTATGCATGAGATGTGACCGAACATCCTGATATGCACTTGATATATGTGGAACAAATTTGTGGATTGTTCAAGCTTGCAGGTTTACCCGGAGATGAAGTTATGAGAAAGGTTTTCCCTTTATCTTTGAAGGGAAAAGCATTGGCATGGTATAGGCTACGCGATGATATTGGATCTTGGAATTGGAATTGTTTGAAATTGGATTTCCACCAAACATTTTATCCTATGCATCTACTTCATCATGATCGGAATTATATATATAATTTTTGACCTTATGAAGGAGAAAGTATCGCTCTAGCTTGCGGGGGGGGGGGGGGGGGGCTTAAGTCAATGTTATATTCATGCCCCAGTCATGAGCTCTCAAGAGAAGTTATTATCCAGAACTTTTATGCTCGGATTTCTCGTAATGATCAAGCCATGCTTGATACTTCTTGTGATGGTTCTATTATGAAGAAGACTATTGAATTCTGGTGGGATCTTTTGGAAAGAATTAAACGCAACTCTAAAGATTGGGAACTCGACAAAGGTAAAGAGTCAGGTATTAAATTTAAATATGATTGTGTTAAATCTTTTATGGATACCGATGCTTTTCAAAAGTTTAGCACTAAATATTAATTTGACTCTAAGATAGTAGCCTCCTTTTGTGAATCATTTGCTACTCATGTTGAATTCCCTAAAGAGAAGTGGTTTAAATATCACCCACCTATTAAAGAAGAAATTAAAGAATCAGTACCAATTAAAGAAGAAACTATACTTTATAATCTTGATCCAGTTGTTCCTTCTGCTTATATTGAGAAACCACCTTTCCCTGTTAGGATAAAGGTACATTCTAAAGTTTCAGTTGTGGTTAACAAAAGTTGTACTACAACACCTAAACCTGATGAACAAATTAAAGTAGAACCTAGTATTACTATGGTTAAAGATCTCTTGAAAGAAGATATGGATGGGCATGTTATTTACTTTTGTGAATAAGTTGCTAGATGCCAAACCTGATAAAAAAGATAAACATAGACCTATTGTTGGCATGCCCGTCATCTCAGTTAAAATAGGAGATTTATCATGGTTTATGTGACATACGTGCTAGTGTGAGTGCTATTCCTTACACTTTATATCAAGAAATTATGAATGACATAGCACCCGCAGAGATAGAAGAAATAGATGTTACTATTAAACTTGCTAACAGAGACACTATATCACCAATTGGGATTGTTAGAGATGTTGAAGTCTTGTGTGGGAAAATAAAATACCCTACTGATTTTCTTGTTCTTGGTTCCCCATAAGATGACTTTTGTCCCATTATATTTGGTAAATCTTTCTTCAACACCATTAATGCTAAGATAAATTGCAAGGAACAAATTGTCGGTGTTAGTTTTGGTGATGAGTCTCTTGAGTTTAATTTTTTCAAGTTTAGTAGAAATATTCATGAAAAAGAATTGCCTAGTAAGGATGAATTAATTGGTCTTGCTTCTATTGCTGTACCACCTAGTGATCCTTTAGAACAATATTTGCTATACCATGAAAATGATTTTCATATGCATGAAAGAAATGAAATAGATAAAATTTTCTTTGAACAACGTCCTCTACTTAAAGACAATTTGCCTATTGAAACTCTAGGAGGTCCTCCTCCACCTAAAGGTGATCCTGTGTTTGAATTAAAACAATTGCCAGACACTTTGAAATATGCTTATCTTGATGAAAATAAGATATATCCTGTTATTATTTGTGCTAACCTTTCAGAACATGAAGAAGAAAGATTATTGAAAGTTCTAAGGAAGCACTGATCTACTATTGGATATATTCTTGATGATTTAAAGGGCATTAGTCCCACTCTATGTCAGCACAAAATTAATATGGAACCTGATGCTAAACCCGTTGTTGATCACCAACGCCGGTTAAATCCGAAGATGAAAGAAGTGGTAAGAACGGAAATATTAAAACTTCTGGAAGCAGGTGTAATTTATCCTATAGCTAATAGTAGATCGGTAAATCATGTTCATTGTGTTCCTAAGAAAGGAGGTATAACTGTTGTTCCTAATAATAAGAATGAACTTATTCCACAAAGAATTGTTATAGGCTATAGAATGGTAATAGAGTTTAGAAAATTAAACAAAGCAACTAGAAAATATCATTATGCTTTGCCTTTTATTGATCAAATTCTTGAAAGATTATCTAAGCACACACACTTTTGCTTCCTTGACGGATATTCTGGTTTTTCACTAATACATGTTTCTCAACCTGATCAAGAAAAGACCACTTTCACTTGTCCCTTTGGAACCTATGCTTATAGACGTATGCCTTTCGGTTTATCTAGTGCACCTGCTACCTTTCAAACATGTATAACTGCTATATTCTCTGACTTTTGTGAAAATATTGTTGAGGTTTTAATGGATGACATCTCTGTTTATGGGAAGTCTTTTGATGATTGTTTAAGCAATCTTGATCGAGTTTTGCAGAGGTGTGAACAAACAAATCTTGTCTTGAATTGGGAGAAGTGCCACTTTATGGTTAATGAAGGCATTGTCTTGGGTCATAAAATTTCTGAAAGAGGTATTGAAGTGGACAAAGCTAAGGTTGATGCAATTGAGAAAATGCCATGTCCTAAAGATATAAAAGGTATTTGTAGTTTCTTAGGTCATGCTGGTTTCTATAGGAGATTTATCGAAGACTTTTCAAAAATTTCTATGCCTCTTACTAGTCTCTTGCAAAAGGACATTCCTTTTGTTTTTTATGATTATTGTTTAGAAGCCTTTGAAACACTTAAAAAAGCTTTAATTTATGCACCTATTGTTCAACCACCAGATTGGAACTTGCCTTTTGAAATTATGTGTGATGCTAGTGATTATGCTGATGGTGTTGTTCTAGGACAAAGAGTTGATAAGAAATTGAATGTTATTCATTATGCTAGTAAACTCTAGACAGTGCTCAAAGAAATTATGCTACCTTATACTGTTGATTCCAAAGTAACTGTTCACACAGACCATGCTGCTATTAAATATCTTATGGAAAAGAAAGATGCTAAACCTAGACTTATTCGATGGGTTCTCTTGTTACAAGAATTTGATTTACATATCATGATAGAAAAGGAGCTGAGAACCCAGTAGCTGATAATTTATCTAGGCTTGAAAATGTGCTTGATGACCCACTACCTATTGATGATAGTTTTCCTAATGAGCAGTTATCTGTAATAAATGTTTCTCATAGTACTCCTTGGTATGCTGATTATGCTAATTACATTGTTGCTAAACATTTACCTCCTAGCTTTACATACCAACAAAAGAAAAAATTCTTCTATGATTTAAGACCTTACTTTTCGGATGACCCACATCTTTATAAAGAAGGAGTAGATGGTAGTATTATATGTTGTGTACCTAAGCATGAACATGGACAAAGCCTACGTAAATGTCACTCCGAAGCTTATGGAGGGCATCATGTTGGAGAGAGAACTGCTCACAAGGTATTGCAATCTTAATTTTATTGGCCTACTCTCTTCAAGGATGCCCATAAGTTCGTCTTATTTGTGACAAATGCCAAAGAATAGGTAATATCGGTAAGAGTCAAGAAATGCCTATGAATTATTCACTTGCTGTTGAACCATTTGATGTTTGGGGATTTGATTATATGGGACCTTTTCCTTCCTCTAATGGGTATACACATATTTTGGTTGTTGTTGATTATGTCACTAAATGGGTAGAAGCTATACCAACCAGTAGTGTTGATCAGAACACCTCTATTAAAATGCTTAAGGAAGTTATTTTCCCAAGGTTTGGACTCCCTAGATATTTAATGACTGATGGTGGTTCACACTTTATTCATGGTGCTTTCCGTAAAATGCTTGCCAAGTATGATGTTATGAAGAAAATATGCCCTAGAGGCAATAATGAAGTTGTTATTTACATTTCCTTATATCATGATAAATGTTTATTATTCATGCTAGAATTGTATTAACCAGAAACTTAGTACATGTGTGCATACATAGACAAACAGAGTGTCCCTAGTATGCCTCTACTTGACTATCTCGTTAATCAAAGATGGTTAAGTTTCCTGACCATAGACATGTGTTGTCATTTGATGAACGAGATGACATCATTATAGAATGATGTGATGGACAAGACCCATCTGTTATCTTAGCATAATGACCGTTTAGTTTTATTGCTATTGCTTTCTTCATGACTTACACATGTTCCTCTGACTATGAGATTGTGCAACTCCCGAATACCGGAGGAACACCTTGTGTGCTATCAAACGTCACAATGTAACTGGGTGATTATAAAGATGCTCTACATGTGTCTCCAATGGTGTTTGTTGAGTTGGCATAGATCGAGATTATGATTTGTCACTCCGTGTATCGGAGAGGTATCTCTAGGCCCTCTCGGTAATGTACACCACTATGAGCCTTGCAAGCAATGTGACTAATGAGTTAGTCATGGGATGATGCATTACGGAATGAGTAAAGATACTTGCCAGTAACAATATTGAACTAGGTATGGTGATACCGACGATCGAATCTCGAGTAAATAACATACCGATGACAAAGGGAACAACGTATGTTGTTATGCGGTTTGACCAATAAAGATCTTCGTAGAATATGTAGGAGTCAATATGAGCATCCAGGTTCCGCTATTATGAATCACTTGATGCTTGCGAACCATCCCTCATGGCACTACTAGGAAAACCCTTACCAGTAGCGCTGGTTTTTTGGCTATTAGTAGCGCGGGCAGGCGCGCTACTGCTACGACTCTACAGCTATTTTTTAGCAGTAGCGCTTGTTTGAACCAGGGCTACTGCTATCTATATCTAGCAGTAGCGTGCCTCTGTCCATCGCTACTGCTAATACTAGTAGCGTGCCCCTACAACCAACACTACTGATAAGCAGCGCTGCTACTACTCCAATACCACACGCTACTGCTAGTATCTTCTTTTTTTATGTTGATGTATTCGTATTTTTATAGGTTTTATACAATTACAACATACACATACACTGAAACTATATGAAAAAGGAATGTCTCATCATCATCATCGAAGTGGTACAACATAATCTCATCATATCAACATGGTCTCAACACAAATGATGTCGATCTCATCATCATCTCAAAATATCGATACAAGTTAATGATCACATGTCTCTTACATTGTCACCATAGATACATGTTTCATCATCTACCTAAACTATGACATATGAGATAAGAGCGATCACGATGATCAAAATCAATATTATGTAGAAGTTTTTGCAGGGGCGCTGGTTCTGAATCCCCTGTTGTGCTATGAATCTCAAGTAAATAGCTTCGGCTTCCGCTCTGCTATCAAACCCTTTTTGGCTTCCGCCGGAGAAGCCAGATACTTGGGCCTGACACTCTGGCCACTCATCATACACACCTGGAACATGCCCTACATACATGGCATACCACTTCCTCGCCATCGTTGATCTATATACCTGTCAGAGATGCACACACACACACACACACACACACACACACACACACACACACATATATATATGTGTGTGTGTGTGTGTGTGTGTGTGTGTGCATCTCTGACAGGTATATAGATCAACGATGGCGAGGAAGTGGTATGCCATGTATGTAGGGCATGTTCCAGGTGTGTATGATGAGTGGCCAGAGTGTCAGGCCCAAGTATCTATATATATATATATATATATATATATATATATATATATATATCTTGAAGCGAATTCAACGAAACAGTTATGAAATAGAAGCAACATATATAGTAAACATAGTTAACAAATTTCATCGTACCAAAAGTAATTAACTAGAGCGTGGCACCATACATCCAATACTTTCGTCGTACTGAGAGATTCGAAGTTTCGTCGTATAGAAAGTAATAAGTAAGTAAACAGACAAATTGTTTTTAAGCTGTGTACTCTTCCCATCTGTCCATATCCGGAAGGGTGGACCCAAGCTTAGTGAACGGCGTCATGTCCTGACGCTGTAGGGCAATGCGGGTTCGGACGTCAGCTCGCGATATTGGGCCACCGTAGAACATCCCATTCTCTTTGAAGACATCTTCCATGATGATGGACGTAATTTCCTGCTGGATCTGGTAGAAATCATTTCAAAGTTGATTATCCGGCATGGCTCCAAAGGCTTTGGCCCATCTCTGGATATGGCTATCCGATGAAGATTTCATGCAAAGTGATTGCACATCCCTTCTGTACTCCATCATTACATGGATGACGTAGAATCCATCATTCTCACTTCTTGCCAGTTGCTGGATGCAACAGAAGTCAGTCTTGTGGCCGAAACAAAGCCCGGCCTTATTTGTTTTTTTTTTGCATTGGATGTAGCCAACCCGCATGCTGATGCCCAGCATAGCTTTGTCCAGAACATACTTTATGTGTGTGTAATCTTTCTTCTGTATGTTCTTCGACGGGTCCAAATATAGAGCGCGGGAGTAACGCGGGTAAAGAACAATGAGAATGGCACGACACCCCCCGCTGCGCAAAATACACGATCAAGTTAGCCTCCATGCTCGCAAAGTAACTATTGAAATGCACGTATATATGTGTTATAGTGCTATCCGCAGATGACTTACCTGGGATGATAAGGTAGGAGAATCGTTTCTTTGTCCTTATTGCTGACCAAGAATTCTTCGATGTACTGACTCGCATATTGACGGTTGGCATCGTTGATTGACAAGAAACCCTCATGCATGTAGTATGGGTCCGCGACCACAAGACCGGCACTACAAAAAAAGACACATTCGTGACATTTTGGGTTGATTGAAATTTTTTCTGTCATACATATGACACTTCTATGATGATAATTGTGACAAAACCCGGTATCATCATAGATGTGGTGGGCTCCTACTTCTATGACAAAAAATCATGACAGAAATTGGGCTTTTCGTCCTGGGCAGGCCGGAGATGCAGCTGCATGACATTCTTTGGGCCGTCCATGACAGAAAAAACCGTGGTAGAAGCGAGGGGGAGGAAAATTTCGGGGAGTTCCCGGTTACGGTGGGAGGTCGGGCGTCGAGCGATGCGCGTTTCTCTCGTACACGTACGCGCGCGTGTGTGCGAGGCGTTGGCTCTAACTGAACCCGAGCGAGGTGTTGGGCTCTAACTGAACCCAAGCGGTTGCACTGCAGGCTACGCGTTACTGAACCTGAGCGATCGATCGATGGCTGTTAACTTAACCCGATCGAGCGATTCCTTCGCTACTACTGCTAACTGAAGCCGATCGATGGGATGAACAGTGAGCATTGCGGGGGGGGGGGCGGGGGGGTTGGATGAACAGTGAGCGGTGGCGTTGCCTCTGGATGAACAGGACCCCGTGGTGTGGTGGAGGGCTGGAAGAACAGTAGACTGTGGAGGGGTGCCCGTGGAGGGGTGGATGAACAGGACCCCGTGGTGTGGAGGGCTGGATGAACAGTAGGCGGTGGAGGTGTTGGGGAACGTAGCATAAATTCAAAATTTTCCTACGTGTCACCAAGATCTATCCATGGAGAGACCAGCAACGAGGGGAAGGAGAGTGCATCTACATACCCTTGTAGATCGCTAAGCGGAAGCGTTCAAGAGAACGGGGTTGATGGAGTCGTACTCGTCGTGATCCAAATCACCGGAGATCCTAGTGCCGAACGGACGGCACCTCCGCGTTCAACACACGTACAGCCCGGTGACGTCTCCCATGCCTTGATCCAGCAAGGAGAGAGGGAGAGGTTGAGGAAGACTCTATCCAGCAGCAGCACAACGGCGTGGTGGTGGTGGAGGAGCGTGGCAATCCTGCAGGGCTTCGCCAAGCACCACAGAAGAGGAGAAGAACTTGGGAGAGAGGGAGGGGCTGCACCAAAGGCATAAGGGGTGTGTCTCAAGAGGCCCTCCTACCCTCACTATATATAGGGAGCCCAAGGGGGGGTGCGCCAGCCCTAGGAGATCCAATCTCCTAGGGGGCGGCGGCCAGGGGAGGTTTCCCTCCCCCCCCAAGGCACCTAGGAGGTGCCTTCCCTCCTTGGGACTCTTCCTTAGGGTTCCCCTTTCACCCTAGGCGCATGGGCCCTAGGGGAAGTGGTGCCCCAGCCCACTTTGGGCTGGATCCCTTCTCACTTCAGCCCATGGGACCCTCCGGGATAGGTGGCCCCACCCGATGGGCCCCCGGGACCCTTCCGGTGGTCCCGGTACAATACCGATGACCCCGAAACTTGTCCCGATGGCCGAAATAGGACTTCCTATATATAAATCTTTACCTCCGGACCATCCCGGAACTCCTCGTGACGTCCGGGATCTCATCTGGGACTCCGAACAACATTCGGTAACCACATACAAGCTTCCTTTATAACCCTAGCGTCATCGAACCTTAAGTGTGTAGACCCTACGGGTTCGGGAGACACGCAGACATGACCGAGACGTTCTCCGGTCAATAACCAACAGCGGGATCTGGATACCCATGTTGGCTCCCACATGTTCCACGATGATCTCATCGGATGAACCACGATGTCAAGGACTTAATCAATCCCGTATACAATTCCCTTTGTCTAGCGGTACGATACTTGCCCGAGATTCGATCGTCGGTATCCCGATACCTTGTTCAATCTCGTTACCTGCAAGTCTCTTTACTCGTTTCATAACACATCATCCCGTGATCAACTCCTTGATCACATTGTGCACATTATGATGATGTCCTACCGAGTGGGCCCAGAGATACCTCTCCGTTTACACGGAGTGACAAATCCCAGTCTCGATTCGTGCCAACCCAACAGACACTTTCGGAGATACCTGTAGTGTACATTTATAGCCACCCAGTTACGTTGTGACGTTTGACACACCCAAAGCATTCCTACGGTATCCGGGAGTTGCACAATCTCATGGTCTAAGGAAATGATACTTGACATTAGAAAAGCTTTAGCATACGAACTACACGATCTAGTGCTATGCTTAGGATTGGGTCTTGTCCATCACATCATTCTCCTAATGATGTGATCCCGTTATCAACGACATCCAATGTCCATGGTCAGGAAACCGTAACCATCTATTGATCAACGAGCTAGTCAACTAGAGGCTTACTAGGGACATGGTGTTGTCTATGTATCCACACATGTATCTGAGTTTCCTATCAATACAATTCTAGCATGGATAATAAACGATTATCATGAACAAGGAAATATAATAATAACCAATTTATTATTGCCTCTAGGGCATATTTCCAACAGTCTCCCACTTGCACTAGAGTCAATAATCTAGTTCACATCGCCATGTGATCAACACTCACAGGTCACATCGCCATGTAACCAACATCCAAAGAGTTTACTAGAGTCAATAATCTAGTTCACATCACTATGTGATTAACACTCAATGAGTTCTGGGTTTGATCATGTTGCTTGTGAGAGAGGTTTTAGTCAACGGGTCGGCAACATTCAGATCCGTATGTACTTCGCAAATCTCTATGTCATCTCCTAGATGCAGCTACCACGTTCTATTTGGAGCTATTCCAAATAACTGTTCTACTATACGAATCCAGTTTACTACTCAGAATAATCTGGATTAGTGTCAAAGTTTGCATCGGCGTAACCCTTTACGACGAACTCTTTTACCACCTCCATAATCGAGAAAATTCCTTAGTCCACTAGTTACTAAAGATAACTTTGACCGCTGTCCTGTGATCCATTCTTAGATCACTCTTGTACCCCTTGACTGACTCATGGTAAGGCACATTTCAGGTGCGGTACACAGCATAGCATACTGTAGAGCCTGTGTCTTAAGCATAGGGGACGACCTTCGTCCTTTCTCTCTATTCTGCCGTGGTCGAGCTTTAAGTCTTAACTTCATACCTTACAACTCAGGCAAGAACTCCTTCTTTGACTGATCCATCTTGAACACCTTCAAGATCATGACAAGGTATGTGCTCATTTGAAAGTACCATTAAGCGTTTTGATCTATTCTTATAGATCTTGATGCTCAATGTTCAAGCAGCTTAATCAAGGCTTTCCATTGAAAAACACTTTCCAAATAACCCTATATGCTTTCCAGAAATTCTACATCATTTCTGATCAACAATATGTCAACAACATATATTCATCAGAAATTCTATAGTGCTCCCACTCACTTCTTTGGAAATACAAGTTTCTCATAAACTTTGTATAAACCCAAAACTTTGATCATCTTATCAAAGCATACATTCCAACTCCGAGATGCTTACTCCAGTCCCTAGAAGGATTGCTGGAGCTTTGCATAATTATTAGCATCTTTCAGGATTGACAAAACCTTCCGGTTTGTATCACATACAACCTTTCCTAAAAAACGTCGAGGAAACAATGTTTTGACATCCTATCTGCAAGATTTCATAAATAATGTAGTAATCGCTAATATAATTCCAACAGACTCTTAGCATCGCTACGAGTGAGAAAGTCTCATCGTAGTCAACTCCTTGAACTTGTCGGAAAACATCTTGACGACAAGTCGAGCTTTCTTAATGGTTATACTTACCATCATTGTCCGTCTTCCTTTTAAAATCCATCTGCACTCAATAGCATTACGACCATCTAGCCGTTCTGCCAAAGTCTACACTTTGTTTTCATACATGGATCCTCTCTCGGATTTTATGGCCTCGAGCCATTTATCGGAATCCAGGCCCACCATCGCTTTCTCCATAGCTCGTAGGTTCATTGTTGTCTAGCAACATGACTTCCAAGACAGGATTACGTACCACTCTGAAGTAGTATGCATCCTTGTCATCCCACGAGTTTCGGTAGTGACTTGATCTGAAGTTTCATGATCACTATCATAAGCTTCCACTTCAATTGGTGTAGGTGCCACAGGAACAACTTCCTGTGCCCTGCCACACACAAGTTGAAGAGACGGTTCAATAACCTCATCAAGTCTCCACCATCCTCCCACTCAATTCTTTCGAGAGAAACTTTTCCTCGAGAAAGGACCCGATTCTAGAAACAATCCCTTATTGCTTTCGGATCTGAGACAGGAGGTATACCCAACTGTTTTGGGTGTCCTATGAAGATGCAATTATCCGCTTTGGGTTTGAGCTTATCAGCCTGAAACTTTTTCACATAAGCGTTGCAGCCCCAAACTTCTAAGAAATGACAGCTTAGGTTTCTCTAAACCATAGTTCATACGGTGTCACCTCATCGGAATTACGTGGTGCCCTATTTTAAAGTGAATGTGGTTGTCTTTAATGCCTAACCCATAAACTATTGTGGTAATTCGATAAGAGACATCATGGTATGCATCATATCCAATAGGGTGCAGTTATGATGTTCGGACACACCATCACACTATGGTGTTCCAGGCTGTATTAGTTGTGGAACAATTTCCACAATGTCTTAATTCTGTGCCAAACTCGTAATTCAGATATTCATCTCTATGATCATACCATAGATATTTTATCCTCTTGTCACGACGATCTTTCAACTTCACCCTGAAATTACTTGAACCTTTCAATAATTCAGACTCGTGATTCATCAAGTAAATGTACTCAACATCTACTCAAACCATCTGTGAAGTAAGAACATAACGATGTCCACTACATGCCTCAGCACTCATTGGACTGCACACATCAAAATGTATTACTTCCAACAAGTTGCTTTCTAGTTCCATTTTACCGAGGCTTTCAGTCATCTTGCCCATGTGGTATGATTTGCATGTCTCAAGTGATTCAAAATCAAGTGAGTCCAAACGATCCATCTGTATAGAGTTTCTTCATGCATATCTACCAATAGACATGGTTCGCATGTCTCAAACTTTTCAAAAACGAGTGAGCCCAAAGATCCATCAACATGGAGCTTCTTCATGCGTTTTACACCGATATGACTTAAGTGGCAGTGGCACAAGTAGGTGGTACTATCATTACTATCTCATATCTTTTGGCATGAACATGTGTATCACTACGATCGAGATTCAATAAACCATTCATTTTAGGCGTAAGACCATTGAAGGTATTATTCAAATAAACAGAGTAACGATTATTCTCCTTAAATGAATAACCATATTGCGATAGTCATAATCCAATCATGTCTATGCTCAACGCAAACACCAAATAACCATTATTTGGGTTTAACACCAATCTTGATGGTAGAGGGAGCGTGCGATGCTTGATCATATCAACATTGGAAACACTTCCAACACATATCGTATGCTCACCTTTAGCTAGTTTCCGTTTATTCCATAGCTTTTATTTCGAGTTACTAACACTTAGCAACCAAACCGGTATCTAATACCCTGGTGCTACTAGGAGTACTAGCAAAGTACACATTAACACAATGTATATCCAATATACTTCTATCGACCTTGCCAGCCTTCTCATCTACCAAGTATCTAGGGTAATTCTGCTCCATTGGCTGTTCCCCTTATTACGGAAGCACTTAGTCTCGGGTTTGGGTTCAACCTTGGGTTTCTTCACTAGAGCAGCAGCTGATGTGCCGTTTCATGAAGTATCCCTTCTTGCCCTTGCCCTTCTTGAAACTAGTGGTTTCACCAACCATCAACAATTGATGCTCCTTCTTGATCTCTACTTTGTGGTGTCAAACATCGCGAATATCTCAAAGATCATCATATATGTCCCTGATATATTATAGTTCATCACAAAGCTCAAGCAGCTTGGTGGTAATGACTTCAGAGAAACATCACTATCTTATCAGGAAGATCAACTCCCACTCGATTCAAATGATTGTTGTACTCAGACAATCTGAGCACAAGCTCAACAATTGAGCTTTTCTCCTTAGTTTGTAGGCTAAGAAAATCGTCGGAGGTCTTATACCTCTTGACGTGGGCACGAGCCTGAAATCCCGATTTCAGCCCTCAAAACATCTCATATGTTTCGCGACGTTTCAAAACGTCTGCGGTGCCTCAACTCTAAACCGTTTAACTGAACTATCACGTAGTTATCAAAATGTGTATGTCAGATGTTCGCAACATCCACAGACGACGTTCGAGGTTCAGCACACTGAGCGGTGCATTAAGGACATAAGCCTTCTATGAAGCAATGAGGACAATCCTCAGTTTACGAACCTAGTCCACATAATTGCTACTACCAACTTTCAACTAAATTTTCTCTAGGAACATAACTAAACAGTAGAACTGAAGCGCGAGCTACGACATAATTTGCAAAGATCTTTTGACTATGTTCAGGATAATTAAGTTCATCTTATGAACTCCCACTCAGATAGACATCCCTCTAGTCATCTAAGTGATTACATGATCCGAGTCAACTAGGCCGTGTCCGATCATCACGTGAGACGGACTAGTCATCATCGGTGAACATCTTCATGTTGATCGTATCTACCATACGACTCATGCTCGACCTTTCGGTCTTCTGTGTTCCGAGGCCATGTCTGTACATGCTAGGCTCGTCAAGTCAACCTAAGTGTTTGCATGTGTAAATCTGTCTTACACCCGTTGTATGTGAACGTTTGGATCAAACACCCGATCATCACGTGGTGCATTGAAACAACGAACTGTCGCAACGGTGCACAGTTAGGGGGAACACCTTTCTTGAAATTTTAATGAGGGATCATCTTATTTACTACCGTCATTCTAAGCAAATAAGATGTATAAACATGATAAACATCACATGCAATCAAATAGTGACATGATATGGCCAATATCATATTGCTCCTTTTGATCTCCATCTTCAGGGCTCCATGATCATCATCGTCACCGGGATGACACCATGATCTCCATCATCATAATCTCCATCATCGTGTCTTCTTGAAGTTGTCACGTCATCTATTACTTCTACTACTATAGCTAATGGTTAGCAATAAAGTAAAGTAATTACATAACGTTTATGTTGACACGCAGGTCATAAATAAATTAAGACAACTCCTATGGCTCCTGCCGGTTGTCATACTCATCGACATGCAAGTCGTGATTCCTATTACAAGAACATGATCAATCTCATACATCACATATATCATTCATCACATCCCTTTGGCCATATCACATCACATAGCATACCCTTGCAAAAACAAGTTAGACGTCCTCTAATTGTTGTTTGCATGTTTTACGTGGCTGCTATGGGTTTCTAGCAAGAACGTTTCTTACCTACGCAAAGACCACAACGTGATATGCCAATTGCTATTTACCCTTCATAAGGACCCTTTTCATCGAATCCGATCCGACTAAAGTGGGAGAGACAGACACCCGCCAGCCACCTAATGCAACTAGTGCATGTCAGTCGGTGGAACCGGTCTCACGTAAGCATATGTGTAAGGTTGGTCCGGGCCGCTTCATCCCACGATGCCACCGAATCAAGATTGGACTAGTAACGGTAAGCATATTGAACAAAATCAATGCCCACAACTACTTTGTGTTCTACTCGTGCATAGAAACTACGCATAGACCTAGCTCATGATGCCACTGTTGGGGAACGTAGCATAAATTCAAAATTTTCCTACGTGTCACCAAGATCTATCCATGGAGCGACCAGCAATGAGGGGAAGGAGTGTGCATCTACATACCCTTGTAGATCGCTAAGCGGAAGCGTTCAAGAGAACGGGGTTGATGGAGTCGTACTCGTCGTGATCCAAATCACCGGAGATCCTAGTGCCGAACGGACGGCACCTCCGCGTTCAACACACGTACAGCCCGGTGACGTCTCCCATGCCTTGATCCAGCAAGGAGAGAGGGAGAGGTTGAGGAAGACTCTATCCAGCAGCAGCACAACGGCGTGGTGGTGGTGGAGGAGCGTGGCAATCCTGCAGGGCTTCGCCAAGCACCACAGAAGAGGAGAAGAACTTGGGAGAGAGGGAGGGGCTGCACCAAAGGCATAAGGGGTGTGTCTCAAGAGGCCCTCCTACCCTCACTATATATAGGGAGCCCAAGGGGGGGTGCGCCAGCCCTAGGAGATCCAATCTCCTAGGGGGCGGCGGCCAGGGGAGGTTTCCCTCCCCCCCAAGGCACCTAGGAGGTGCCTTCCCTCCTTGGGACTCTTCCTTAGGGTTCCCCTTTCACCCTAGGCGCATGGGCCCTAGGGGAAGTGGCGCCCCAGCCCACTTTGGGCTGGATCCCTTCTCACTTCAGCCCATGGGACCCTCCGGGATAGGTGGCCCCACCCGGTGGGCCCCCGAGACCCTTCCGGTGGTCCCGGTACAATACCGATGACCCCGAAACTTGTCCCGATGGCTGAAATAGGACTTCCTATATATAAATCTTTACCTCCGGACCATTCCGGAACTCCTCCTAACGTCCGAGATCTCATCCGGGACTCCGAACAATATTCGGTAACCACATACAAGCTTCCTTTATAACCCTAGCGTCATCGAACCTTAAGTGTGTAGACCCTACGGGTTCGGGAGACATGCAGACATGACCGAGACGTTCTCCGGTCAATAACCAACAGCGGGATCTGGATACCCATGTTGGCTCCCACATGTTCCACGATGATCTCATCGGATGAACCACGATGTCAAGGACTTAATCAATCCCGTATACAATTCCCTTTGTCTAGCGGTACGATACTTGCCCGAGATTCGATCGTCGGTATCCCGATACCTTGTTCAATCTCGTTACCGGCAAGTCTCTTTACTCGTTTCATAACACATCATCCCGTGATCAACTCCTTGATCACATTGTGCACATTATGATGATGTCCTACCGAGTGGGCCCAGAGATACCTCTTCGTTACACGGAGTGACAAATCCTAGTCTCGATTCGTGCCAACCCAACAGACACTTTCGGAGATACCTGTAGTGTACCTTTATAGCCACCCAGTTACGTTGTGACGTTTGGCACACCCAAAGCACTCCTACGGTATCCGGGAGTTGCACAATCTCACGGTCTAAGGAAATGATACTTGACATTAGAAAAGCTCTAGCATACGAACTACACGATCTTGTGCTAGGCTTAGGATTGGGTGTTGTCCATCACATCATTCTCCTAATGATGTGATCCCGTTATCAACGACATCCAATGTCCATGGTCAGGAAACCGTAACCATCTATTGATCAACGAGCTAGTCAACTAGAGGCTTACTAGGGACATGGTGTTGTCTATGTATCCACACATGTATCTGAGTTTCCTATCAATACAATTCTAGCATGGATAATAAACGATTATCATGAACAAGGAAATATAATAATAACCAATTTATTATTGCCTCTAGGGCATATTTCCAACAGGAGGGCTGGTTGAACAGGACCCCATCGTGTGGAGGGCTGGATGAACAGTAGACGGTGGAGGGGTGCCAGTGAAGGGGTGGTTGAACAGGACCCCGTGGTGTGGAGGGCTGGATGAACAGTAGACGGTGGAGGGGTGGTTGAATAGTAGCCGGTGGAGTAGCGCGCGGTGGAGGCTGGAGGACATCGACGGTGGAGATGAACAGTATCCCGTGGAGTCCCGTTTTGCCGTACGCCACACCCCTCCCGATCAACAGGACCCCCGTTTCGACCGTAGCTCTCCAACACAAGTCCGTTTCGTCCGTTTTGCGGTACGCCACACCCCTTCCGATCAACAGGACCCCCGTTTCGGCCGTAGGAGGTCCGTTTCCTCCGTTTTGCGGTACGCCTGACCCCTCCCGATGAACAGGATCCCGTTTCAAATGTGGCCGGTCGAACACAAGGCCGTTTCCTCCGTTCTGCGGTACGCCAGGCCTTGTTTCCATTGTCTGTTCCGTCCAACCCCTCACGATGAACACGACGCATTCCGTTGCCTCCCCATGAACACGGCGCATTCCGTTGCCTCCCCATGAACACGATGCATTTTGTTGCCTCCCTATGAACATGACGACGACATTGTTTCTCCGTTCCGACCCAGCCATGTACATGAGCCCTGGCCGTACGTATGCGCGAGTAGGCGTTCGAGACCCCGCCCGTATGTACACATACGTGGCAGTATTTTCTTTCTTGCACCCTGGCCGCTATACGTACGTGTAAATGCTACGTGCGCGCCTCTACTACGACATGTGCGCGCCTCTACTACGACACGTGCACGCCTCTACATCGATCAGTATGTACGTACACGTTCGCGACCAGAATGACAACGCAACGTACGCTTCGACCAGGTGGGTCCCGACTGTGAGGCACTTCCTTGCCTGCAAAGGGGTAGCTGGTGGGTCCCAGCAGTCAGGGGGAATCGTTTTTTTGCGAAATACAGTGGCCCGTCCGGTGGGTCCCGCTGTCAGGTGGAGGAATAATTATTTTGCACGTAATAAGGAGGCACTTCCTTGCTGCGGCCGTGGACCCAGCTGTCAGCCTCTCCACGTACAGTCCATGTCCGATGGAAGCCGTTCCTTAATCACGTTGACAACGCCGCGCCGAGAGCACCAGGGCGATGGACGATGGCGAGGCCTAGGTAGGGGACGACGCGGATCCGGGGAAGACGCGGTAGTGGATGCCCACGTGTAGAGGAGTACGAGGGTTCACTGGTTCGCTGCGGTGTGAGGCTGCCGTCGCCGCAGAATAACATGGGGTGTGTGTGAGTAGAGGGATGGCCTGGCCAGCGGTGGGAGTAGTAGGGGGCGGTGAGGCCTCCGCCGCATCGCAGCAGTCCACGGGAGGCAGGAGCACGGGGCACGACCGTCGCTGGTTTGGGCGGCTGGAGCAAGAAGACCAGAGGTTGAAGAAGCACTACGACCGTTGGATGGACATTGTACGGTCATTGGAGCTAGAATCATGCATATTGACTAAGTTGACAAAGCCCTCCGTCGCCGTCAAGTTAGTAGGCCCACAAGTCAGCCTGCCACTATACTGGGTCCCAGCTAACAAGGGGAGTATTCATTTTTTTTGTGCGTAATAAGGAGGCACTTCCTTGCGTGCGATGATATAGCTGGTGGGTCCAAGCTGTCAGCGGCAGTAACGTTTTTCGTGAAATACAGAGGCCCTTTCGGTGGGTCCCTGATGTCAGGTGGATGAATCATTATTTTGCGCGTAATAAGGAGGCATTTCCTTGCATGCGGCCGTGGACCCAGCTGTCGGCCTCAACACGTAAAGTCCACTTCAGATGCATGTTGGTTGTTGACCACGTTGACTAGGCCGCGCCAAGAGCACTAGGGCGGTGGATTACGGCGAGGCCTAGGAAGGGAACGACACGGAGGCAGGGAAGACTCGGCAGTTGTTTCCCACGCGGCGGGAGTACAACTGTACGAGGGTTTACTGGTTCGTCTGCCGTCGCCGGAAATAACAGCAGGTGTGGGTGAGTAGAGGGATGGCCAGGCCAGCGATGGGAGTACGGTGGGGCGGTGAGGCCTGCGCGACAGCAGAGTCGGCCGCGGGGAGGAGGGAGCAGGCAGTCCCGCCGGCGCCTGTTTGAGCGGCTGGAGCAGGAAGAGCAGAGATTGAAGAAGCACGACGGCCGTTGGATGGCCATCCAACAGTCACTGCTTGTGTGTCAACCTTGTTTTAGGAAAGCCTCAAATCTGTGGAAAACAACATACAGCCCATTTGCTAATTCTTAAGGTTTTTTTGGAGCCCATATTCTTTTTGTTAGCATTATAGCCCATATTGTGGCCACGGTTAAAAAATTATACGAAATTTTGCATATTTCGGTGCGGTCCCTGATACGTCTCCGTCGTATCTATAATTTTTGATTGTTCCATGCCAATATTATTCAACTTTCATATACTTTTTGGCAACTTTTTATATTATTTTTGGGACTAACATATTGATCCAGTGCCCAGTGCCAGTTCCTGTCTGTTGCATGTTTTTGGTTTCGCAGAATATCCATATCAAATGGAGTCCAAACGAGATAAAAACGGATGGAGCTTATTTTTGGAAAATATGGAAAATTCGGAAGGAAAATCAATGCGAACCAGTGCCCGAGGTGGTCACGAGGCAGGGGGACGCCGCCCCCTAGGGCGCGCCCCCTACCCTCGTGAGCCCACCGTAAGGTGGTTGACGCTCTTCTTTTGCCGCAAGAAAGCTAATATTCTGGAAAAAATCACGACGAAGGTTTCAGGCCAATCGGAGTTACGGATCTCCATATATATACGAAACGGTGAAACAGAGCCAGGACAGAACGCAGAAACAGAGAGAGACAGAGAGGCAGATCCAATCTCGGAGGGGCTCTTGCCCCTCCCGTGCCATGGAGGCCATCGAATAGAGGGGAAACCCTTCTCCCATCTAGGGAGGAGGTCAAGGAAGAAGAAGGAGGAGGGGGGCTCTCTCCCCCTCGCTTCCGGTGGCACCGGAGTGCCACCGGGGGCCATCATCATCACCGCGATCTACACCAACACCTCCGCCATCTTCACCAACATCTCCATCACCTTCCCCCCTCTATCTACAGCGGTCCACTCTCCCGCAACCCGATGTACCCTCTACTTCAACATGGTGCTTTATGCTTCATATTATTATCCAATGATGTGTTGCCATCCTATGATGTCTGAGTAGATTTTCGTTGTCCTATTGGTGGTTGATGAATTGCTATGATTGATTTAATTTGCTTGTGGTTATGTTGCTGTCCTTTGGTGCCCATCATATGATTGCGCGCGTGGATCACACCCTAGGGTTAGTTGTATGTTGATAGGACTATGTATTGGAGGGCAAGAGTGACAGAAGCTTCAACCTAGCATAGAAATTGATGCATACGGGATGGAGGGAGGACCAATATATCTTAATACTATGGTTGGGTTTTACCTTAATGAACATTAGTAGTTGCAGATGTTTGCTAATAATTCCAATCATAAGTGCATAGAATTCCAAGTTAGGGATGACATGCTAGCAGTGGCCTCTCCCAGATGATACTTGATATCGGTCTAGTAAAGTAGTCAATTGCTTAGGGGCAATTTCGCAACTCCTACCACCACTTTTCCACACTCGCTATATTTACTTTATTGTTTATTTATCTAAACAGACCCTACTTTTTATTTACGTACTCTTTATTATCTTGCAAACCTATCCAACAACACCTACAAAGTACTTCTAGTTTCAT